>NW_026712332.1:3036811-3193694 GCF_030504385.1 Musca domestica | reverse complement strand
GTTTTAAGAGATATTGGAATGTTTTTTCAAAATTCGTATAAATTCAGAAAGTTGCATGAAATCTCATTCTTCAGCATGTTTGAAGAAGTACCTCCAATGATGCCACCAGTCTAAAACCGCATCAGTCTGTCACTTTTTCTGTGTGCATTGGTGGCTTTTGTTGTGTTTCTCTCTAAATCGACAATTCTGCTTATTTACGTACCCATAGAGATAAAAATAAGCTTCGGCACTGAACACAAGAAGAGCGCCATGTACTTTCTGAACAGAACGCTCATTTTCATAATTAAGATTATATATAGAAAATGTTGAAATGGAATGTGCCGAGTTTAAAGAATCAGATGCTTATTTCGCGTTAAATGGCCTTTATGGATATTCAAACATTTGTCCCTTTGTAGGGGAGGTACTAGAAGAAGTGGTCCACCATATCCTGCAGTCATATATTGAGACTTGCCGAGGTTGAAGATCATCGAATGCTCATTTCGCATTATACATGCCTTTTTTTCAAAATGTTGACCCATTGGTTGGAAGGTACCAGAAGAAGTAGAGTTCTATTCTAAATTCATTCCATGTCTAAAGATGATAGAAACATTCTGATGTGCGAAATTTGAAAATAATCGGATTTTTATTTCAAATTTCATAAGAGTTAGTTTGGACCTAATCGGACACTCCCTTCGTGCGCACTAGCCAGACTACAATATCCGAACAGATTTGGCCCAAAGAGACCCAGGGACTAAACTGTTATTTCGCTAAAATATTTCTGCTGAGTTCTTGTTATTTTTGTCCAGACTTTCGTTATTTGTTTGTTGTATTTACTATTTACAATTTCTCCAAAAAAAATCCATTACCAAATAATGAGTTTTCTAACCAAGTTTTGGTAATCGTAACTACTTACAAACAACTACGAGATCATTATTTTTTAAGTATTTATATATTATTATATCAGACAATATGTGTTACATATATATATGTGTTACATATTGTCACATTACTTGGTAATGGGAAAGTAAGCTCTTTTTTAAGCTTTGTATTTTTTAAGAACTTACACATTCTTTTCATTCTACTGGTAATACAGAAGGTAGTTTGGTTACATTAGCTTTTAATGTGTTATTAGAGTCATACAACACCCAATTTATTGTCGGCTATTAGTAATAATTAGATACCTCTTTAAAAGCAAATAATTTTTAGGTGCTTCTTTCTGTCTGTATTCGTGGTACCCTTGCAAAAATGTTGGTCTCGACATAAAATAACGATTTTTATTGAATTTGTATTATTCTTCAAGAATGAACCTTATGAGGCATTATCTTGAATATTCTGTAAGGTTGCAAAACTAATGCACTCTCCCATTTGCAGGAGGATGGATATAAAACTAGCAAATCTTCTTTCCACAAATGTTTGCTTGTGTTCAATTGCTTTTGCGTCTCCCATCCCTGAATTATACACACATGCATAAATGTACTTCTTAAACGTACACACACACAAACACAACTGCCTAAGGCTGCCCGTCTCCAATGCATGGCGACAATTGCAGATGTTTTTGTCATTCCATTCCAAACGACAATACACACTATGAGGGTATCTAAATTATTTTATTAGATTTGTCAGTGCAGATAACTAACTTAAATCATCGACAGAGGAGGGTAGAAATCTACCTACCTACCCTGTCTATATTTGTTCCCTTTCCCTTACCGCCATGCTTTGCATTTCATGATAAATGGCATGTTATAAATGTGACTTAAATTCCCATTACTGACCAACTGAATAGTTTATTATTCTGTCGCAAGGAGCAGAGAGCAGCAGAGAGGAAGAGGAGAGAGAGCGAGAAAATGTCCTGTCAATTTGCTTTTTTTAATATTGATTTGTTTGTTTTTGTTGTGCAATTTTATGCGGCATTAATCAATTATTGGTTAATTGTTCAATAATATTAACGATTTTCATTGAGGCATCTGCGTAATTATGCTCTCCGAGGAATTATAAATGATTCCATAAAACAAAACCGGCCAACCCATTCGTACACACACACATTCATATGCGAAGCTATTGTGACAAAAAAATAACTGAATGATTAAATATGTTCAATATTTCAGTTTTATCACTGCGAGTTTATTACTTTACATACACATTATACACTTGATGGCACCTTGCTTAACATTATTTTGCCGAGGATAATAATATTAAAAATGTCATTTCGTTGTGGTATAAATCTCACTAAAAAGAATAACTATATAACAATAAATATTTCAAGTGAATTATCTCAAAAGCGGTGCTTATTTTGTCAAGGACGTATTGTCGCTTAATGGGGCCAATTAAAAAAAAAACTAAGGCAGAGAAGCGGATATGATTTTCAGACATAATTCAATTAGAGTGCCTAAAACAATCATTAGTCATAATAAGATAAATCTAAAATTCGGCAATGGAATTTTTTGCTGGAAATGCAAAGCATTTCTTCTATGGATTGATTAAAAAATATTAACGTTTTAAACAAATTTAGAACTATAACACACATATAGGTTGCACGATGGGGTTATATCCTCAAAAAAAACGGGCATTTATTTAAGGACTAATACAGTGGTTTTCTAATCTTGCTCAGAGATGGATAGTACACCTTTAAAATTTGGTATTGAAAATGGGGACATATCGTTCCTCGTTTAGGTATGGCGCCCAATTACGGGTATTTCCTGATTTTAGGTATTTTTTGTTTATTATTTAGTTTGTATTCCAATTCCTTACCGATCAAATATGGATGCCTCCCAATTTTCGGTTTCACACACATTTCTCTACCTAACTTGCTCTCAGTGGTTAAAAAACTCACATGACAAATTTACAATTAAGGACCACATTTTTACACAGTTCTCATTAGCGCCCAATGGTGCGAAGTTTTCAGTAGATAAACATGTTAGCAGGCAATTTATTCTTCATAACTGAAACCAATCAAATGTTTATGAAATCTAAACAAGTAAAAAATCAGCTAAATTTGCCCTGCCGAACCTCCACAAAGAACTTGAAAAATGTCAATAAAATTACGTAGAACAATACCTTCAAATGAATTGCTTGTCATAGGCTGTAGAACCCATTACGTACTTACGATTTCGGTGAAAAATGTCGCTAACATCATCAAAATACCAAATATTAGGAGTACCATTATATGGGGGCTATACGAAGACCTGTAACCTGTCTAGACATTCTTTTTTTGTCATACATTGTAGTACACATTACGAACTTTAAATACAAAATTTGAAACTATTCAGGTAAAAAATGTAACGAAAATCATCACAATACCGAATATAGGGAGGTATGGTTATATTGGAGCTATAAGAAGACGTAGAGCTGCATACATGATTTTTTGTCATAAGCTGTATTTCGAACTTAAAATACGAAATTTGAAATAATTACTGTAAAAAGTATCGTTAAAATCATCAAAATACCGAATACTGAACTGGACCGATGGCCTGGCATGGCCTATTACGAACTTAACCAGTCTGCTGGCAAAATACACATGTGTGAAAAATTTTAGCCTTATATCTCAATTCGTTGGTGATTACAACAGACGAACAAATTTACATCATTAAATCGGCTTGGAATTTTACGCTGATCAAGAATATATATAATCATGTCGGACCCAAACCAATATAGCATGATATTTAATATTTTCGGTATTGAAATAGAATTTTGTGTCTCATAAACGTGTGTGTCTCATAAAAAAAATCAAAGAAAAAAGAAACAATTCTTTTTTCAATTAATCTCCGTTCTTCTTCTATATATCTACACTTGGAAAGACAAATTCCTCTGTTTACAGTACAGCATATATTTTTATTTTTAGACCTTCGTTTTGCTCAAAACGGAAATGATTATAAAATTAAACCTATTACTAGCTATTTCAGAATATGGCCGTTTGAATTACTTTATTTTACATCCAGAAACAACATATTCGTTTTTAAGACGCTCACGATTAACACCAGGAGAAACACCGGAGATATTTAACGCATCAATAGCCTGGGAGTAGTATTTCATCGCATCTCTTTGTGATTTATTGCCAGCTTACATCCGCTCCATAAAATTCGTACATATTTTAACAATTTTTCTTGCCATTTGCCATCGTTCCGCCGTATGGCCCCGCACCGCCCCGCCCCACCCCGTTGTAATTCAATTAATTTAATGTTAATTTCGTCATCATTTTTCATCATCTCGTCACGTTAACTGGCGCCAGCAATTTCGTCCTTGCCATATCCTTAACATTTGAATATGACTTTGAAGAAGACGCCGATGATGGCTATGTTTGGTAGACGTAATGCCTGTCATAATCCTCCCATTGGAAACATGAACATTTAACAAGCAATCACCAAAAGCACACACACACAGACATACACACACAAACACACATTGATACAATCGTTCAGCAGGAAAATAAACTTTGACTTAGATGTATTTCATTTGTTTTATGATCGTTGAATGTTAAAGTTTATTGTTTTTTTTTTGTTGTTGTTATTTTTATTTATGTGTGTGTGGGTGGCTGTTCCGAATTTGTGTATTGCACACATACACACACATATGGAAAGGATAAACGGTGCGAACAAATGTGATTTTCGTAACAAGAATTCTGGCGAAAAACCATATTAAAATTGTTTTGCAAATCAACCGTTGAGATGAGCAATAACTCGCTTTGGTACGATAAGGAGTTATGGTTTTATCGCTGATATGTTCCTACAATAAATTACTTTAATTTGTTAATACTTTATTTGTTTCTTAATCAAAACCATGAGGAGGTGGCAAACAATGGGGAGATGGCAACATTATCTGATTTCTACTCTAATAAACAAATGTTGTTATATAAAAAAAAAACAATAATGGGTTTAATCCTGAGTATTTTGCAACAACAAAATACTACACTATTATCTGGTTTTTTTTTTTAATTCGAAAGAAATGTTTTTTCATCATCTTCCATTGCCTATTTGATGGCTTAGAATAATAATGGTTCTGAATCAAACTCCATTTCCAGTGACCTGAAACGATTCTTCAACTTTTTTGTATTCTAGGACCTCTATCCATAGGCATAGGCAGCGAAGTACCCAGAAATTTCATTGTAAATTATTTTTCACCACCAAAAAATTAAATATCCATATAAAATGGTCAAAAATGACTTAAAAGTAGCCATTTTGTCCTGCATATGTCCCAAAATATAGGACTCAAGCTCCTATAGTTATCGTCTCTACATCTTCTTCGTCTTCACATAGTCTACAGTACTGAGGAACACTGTTGTCCCATCTTGAGGACAGATATCTGATACTGCAGTGACCAGTCAGTATGCCTATCACGATTTCTAGATCAGACCTACTAAGTGACAGATGGAGCTTGTTCTTCCCCTCCAGGTTACCGGCCAGATGGCCATAGATACCCTGAAACCGGGTTCCAAGTGTCATTTTCTCCTTCTTCAATGAGAGCATATTGGTGATTTAAGAGTCTCATCAATCGGTAGATCAATCGACTGGGAACCACATTGAGCTAGTTCGGCATCCATTTCAGTCCCCGGAATTTAACAACCCGGCTTTCATGCAGTCAAAAGGGCCTATCAATTTAATGGCATTTTACGTGATAGCCTTGAGAGACCCACCCCCGGTTTCAGGAGTTAAACAGGCTTCAGTTTATTCTTCTTCCCCACAACCGTTTTAGTGGTTTGCAGTCCGTCCCGTTTCGGCACCTCTGAGGCCTTCTTTGAAGGTTTCTTTTGAACGGCTTCTTTTAATACCACCTTTCCAGATGGGTAGGGGTTTCTCGCAGTATTGCCTTTTCAGGGCCTCGATTTGTTGCGCCAAAATTCTGCATAATGGTATCATGCTTATCAGGATTACCCTTAGTGTTGCGTTAGGATATATCCTCTCGAACTTCCAAATGAACTATAGGTTCGTCCTGATAAGCTGCAGCTCCTTAGCGGTGAGCTTTGATGGATCCCCATCGACACATACACTACAATAGTTTACTGCTCTCCGATATGCCGTTTTATCCCGCGCCTCGTTGAACTTGGCGTTTTAGTGTCAGGAGAGGTGTTAGCGGCACTTATATTTCTTCAATGGAGACGCCGCTCTGTACTTCTTCTACTTCAACTACCTCCAGCTTTAGGCTCGTGGGCTTGTGTTTATCGAAGAATTGGTATAGGGGCCACCAGAGCTACTCAGGTCGACTTTCTTGGGATTCAGCTCCTGACTAGAGGGTAAGGCACAGACTACCGTGGTATTCAGGTCTCCCGTTAGACAGCGGGACTTTCCCAAAACTTTGCAGGTACACTGTTCTGACTCAGCTTAACAGTCCCATATCCGCACTAATCTGGCGGATTGCTTGCTGCTGTTTTTTTTTTAAACTGTCGTTAACCAGGTCTAGAGTCGTAGCATGGTCTTTTCCCAAACTTCCCGTCAGCTTCGTCTTACCAATGCTTACAGACGTTCCTAAATCGCTGACCGAGTCCGATCTTAAGGTAATTTTTCCTGATCAAAACATAAACTTCGCACCTCGCATGCGTCCACACCAACATCAATCGAAATAACATAAAAAATCTGTTAAAATACAGTCGCTACCCCGACTGCAAATCTGCTTTTGCAAATTACAATTAATATTATAATTGTATCTGGAATATTTCGATTTGTATCTGGAAAATATTACGCATCAACTCAGTTTTTATTTTATGAAATTTAAATCGGTATGCCACAGAGTCGGCTGCGAAGTATGTGTGTCTAATTTTTTATTCAAAAATTAAAATATTCAGAAATATATTTGAAAATGTCGTTTATTTTAATACAAAAAAAAAAGATTTTTTTTAAATTGAAAGAAAAACCCGGCTGAATCGAAATTACACGATCGAGTAAATGATTCAATGGATTTATATTAAACAACAAAAGATAACAATACCGAATCAAACCCCGGAATACTTTATTTAACGGCTGACAAAAGTTTAAGCTACAATGTAATCTTTAATGTTATATTGAAGCCAGCTAAATCAAAACCGAAGTCGACAATAATCTTTATTCCATACAATTTCTGGACGTTTGACCCAAAATTGTTTTTCCACATGAAGTCCATAATTTTCCCATCTATATGGTTATGATAATGTACAATCATAAACATTGAACGACGGCAGAGATAATAGGTATGTATCGTCATATAGTATATAATAAAGATGCAAACAAAGGGGAAAATGTTGTTACCAGTAATCGCATATTATCACTTTTGTAATGTCCTCCAGATTCTCATCAATTGTGTCAATAGATGAAATGAATCGTGAAAGAAAATAATGGAAAAATGGAAGGAAAACTCCATTCCTATTCATGTTTGTTTTCCCCAGCATCATAATCAAGAATATTGGCCAATATAAACTGAGCATCAGCATCATCGAAAACAATTTCCAAACGAAGGAAAAATAGAAACAACACTTCGGAAAGATGCCACAATCTGTGGAAGTAAGTAAAATATGAGTTATTGAAATGATGAGAATGACAATGCATTGTTGTCATGGCACCGTCTTTGCTATCACAAGTCATCCATACTGTTTGGTTGTGCTCTCTGCCTCTCATTCTCTCCAATTTGTGGATGCATGCATCGGTGGTCAATGATAAAAACAGGACGTTTTGTTATATTATAATAATTCCCCTTTCCCCCCATTTCCTCCAAAGATAAAAAGAAGATGAAAGATTTATATCATTGTCATCGTCATTGTCCGTTTTGATTACCAGCAGATTTTGTTATTATGGCCAAACAAACAGACAGATAGACCGACGGACGGACGGACGGACAATATCTAATTGCTTGTGTGTACAGACCAAGAGTCTTTTAATAATTCTTTTGTTTGCTTTGAGGCTTAGATAAGGTGACATTAGCATATTTTTACAGAAATAACCACAAGAAATCAATTGCCAAAGTTATTATTGTGTCAGTCATGAAATGATAAATAATATCTATTTGTTCGGACAAAAAAATTTTATATTTATTAAAAATTAATGCAAATGTATCCAATGAGACAGAGCGACCGAGAGATATTTATGTACACACATAAATCTGCAAATGTACATATTTGTACGTATGAATTATAAAAATCTATGTGAACTAATTTCCATATTTAAAACAGTGGACAAATGAAGAAGAAATTGTTGATAACAATCATGTTATGTGGGTGCTTTCTACATATCGCAATGTTATTGAGGGCTATAAGAAAATTTCACATTTCTTTGTCACAATTGGCATTTTATAGCCGAATTAAATCGCTTTACCAAAAATTATTTACATAGGCCTAGCTTTTGGGTGTAGCTCCCATATAAGTTTCCTTAGAAAACATGTGATTATTTAACCGAGCAACTTGAATTTTTCTCAAATTTCTATATTCCTATCAGTAGAACTCAAGGAGTTACACCCTCGTTTCTTGGAGTTTGACATAAATCAACAAAATTGAGTTTAGGAAGAACGTAAATACTTCAAACCATGTTTGACCTTGTACAGACATTTAACACTGATATCCGGTGATCTTTTTGTAAATAAATGTCTTTAAAAATCAAATTTCAATCGGAAACTGGAAACGTGTTTAACTCGAAACTGATTTTTGTAAAGTGACTTTCGCATTTCATACTTAGCATTTATTATATATCTCACTTTTGGTTGGTTTGGTTGAAGGATGCGCAACGATTTCGGCAGCTGTTTCACTCGGATACGTTTAGTCCATTGTCTTTATCCTAGGAGAAAATTAACATTTTGAGATAGGAGAGATAAAGTGAGGAAGAGAAGAAAATATTTATAGAGGGAAGTATAGTTAGCAGAAAGTATACCTAACCAGGGAATGTTTCCACTTGCCACATAGCTTATGTCTCTTGTTAAATCATGCCTACAAAAATTCTTAGATCAGACCTACGAAGTGAGCTTGTTATATACGAGATTACCGGCAGATGGCCTTAGATACCCTGCAAACGGGATCCAAGTTCCATTTTCTTCGATGGGAGATTTTTTGAGATAGCTGACATAATAGGTTATTGTAGTTTAACAGTCTCATTAATCGACTGGGATTCGCCTTGATTCAATAGCGTTGAGGTTCGCTTGACTATCGCCATGTTCTCTAAACATTTTACTGTCGATCAGTTGCCCATGATCTTCGCTGATGTACCCATTAAGGTCAGCCAGATCAATGACCGCTAATCTAAGGTCATCCGTTGAGCAGTTTAATGGTCCCATTTCGGACTTTAAGACGCAAGGTTTCTGCGAAGAATTGCCGACTTCCGCCTTCCTGTTATTGCGTTGGCCTCCAGCGAAGTATACGTTTTACTGTCTGTCTCGTCACCATTTTCTTAGCTCCTCAGTTGACCGCATCCTCTTCACTGCTTCTGACTGAGAGGGGAACTTGATCCCGTTCGTTGCTACTTCCTCCGTCGAGATTAGCAACTCATCAGACAAGACACTGTTACGTTCGCTTGCTATAGCCGTCTTTGAAAATGAGTCTGCCCTGTCCACCTGTTGTTTTGCCATCTCTCCAGTTGTAATGGGTTTGGTTGCAGGTTCAACTGATGGGTTCGGCTGAGCTAGTTTTAAGAGTTAAGCTTGATTTAGGCTTTGCTTTCTTTTTGGCCGTCGGCGCATTTTTACTTATCTGCGGTACCGTCGACTTAAAATCAGCATTGCCTTCCCTTGCTTTAAAGGGTGGTGTCAACGCCTCCAGCTAATTCATCATTCCATTCCCTACTATACTACTATGTCCTGGATCCCAACGTCCACGTGTTTCTCCGGTTGTCAGTGAAAAGCGGCTCTCTGCACTGTGGTTAATTTGGACATGAGTGCCCTGGATTTTACCGCATGTCACCGGATGAGACACCCATATGACAGAACAGGTAAGACCACTGAGAAATACATCCAGTATAAAACTTGTGGTCTAAGCCCTCTATACCCTTTCAATACGCTTCTCGACGTTCTTCTTCCAGTTTAAACACTGGTCTGGGACCGTACAAAGATATTTGGCGCACGAGGACAAATTCAGTGTAACTCCATTCAGTACTGGCAGCGAAATTTGAATTTTATGATTTTTTTGTAATTAGTACAAGTTCTGTATTTGCAGGGATTACCTCCAGACAATTGTCCAGGGCTAAGCCAAATAACTGTACTACTGCACTTTGCGTTAGGTTAGAAGTAGCTTCTCCAAATTCAAAAGTTCTGTCAACATCCCATCTTGCCATGTATCTGCTAAGCTTGAATGAAAAGCAAGTTAAGAATCAGTAAATCTGGAATCCGGTCTTCATTAAATCGATATAGACTTTTATGCTGATCAATGCTACTTTGTGAGGTATAAAATGTATTATAAAATGTATATTTACACACCATACTATGGCGGAGAGTTTTAAAACAACTTATCGGAGGATAGGAACTTCTGGCGCGTCTTTTCTTAATATTGCTGTGTTCCGGCGCCCAATGATTTCTAAAGTAGTGCTGTGGCCTCAAGGGCATTGTTACTGGCCACACCTCCCAAATTCCTTGCCTAAGGACAAATTTAAAAACCACATTTTGTATTGAAGACTTCGGCTGAAAACTTTCCTTTCGTGTATTTCCATCTCTCAAACTTACTTGGAAAAACACTTGCTTCTCGAGATACTGTTCCCATTGCTGCCACCTCGTCGCAGTGAAAACGTCTGGCAAAGTTTTTATGGGCCACTGTCCATTAAACCATTATTTATAATCTGATTGGCAAAATAAATATGAACTATGAAATAAAATTCCATCGAATTTAAATATTTATGCCCTTAATTGATTACAATAATAACATTCATGATGGGATATCTGTGAAAACACAGACAGAAACAAACTTATTTTCAATACATTGTCGGCATCTTTGTCCGGCAAACATTTTGTGAATCGGAAAAATCCACCGCACAATCACACAAACGGAAGGGATTATTTGAACACAACTCTGCATGTATTTGTATTTAGTTTCATTTCAATTAAAACAAATGAATAATAGAAGCAAAACAAAAAAAGACGAAAACGAAGGCAAGTCAGAAAAATCAAAAACCCTCTTTATTTGTTTGCACATTCAATGTGTGTGTGTTTAATTCAATGAAATCGGAGCATTCATTGATTTATCCAATTCTTAGTCCAACGACACAGCCATTCCAGGATCCATTCAATCAGGCATCCATCTGTTGCAAAAATAAAATTGACAAAAAGACGAACAAAAATGTTGCTGATGCTTGACAAACGCACGAAAGAAGAAGCTGAAGAGCCGGAACCAGTGAGGGTGCAAAAATAACATTTTAATTTAATTCGTTACAATTTAATTTTTGCGTCAACAAAAACATTACTTGTTTTTCTGCTGATTCTCCTCCTCATTTGTGGCGTTTTTTCTCTCTCTCCCTTCTTGCTTTTGCAATTCAATTTGCCACTTAAAGATAATACGACGAAGGGGAAAGAAAGCAGCAGCAAAAGTAAAAAAAAAATACAAATTAATTTTCTTGCTTTTAATCCTGGATCCAGGATACATTCATTCGATTCATTTTCTTTGACTTAATGTGATGGGGGTGTAGAAGAGCGTGGCAAAGTGGAGCAAAAGAAGAATCGTTCTTGTTTTTAATTGTTTTATTTCTTTTAAGTGTAAGTGTGTGTGTGGTTGTTTGTTTACACATTTCTACACTTAGGATTTGTCCGTTGATTCGCTACGAAGTCTAGACGCATTAAAGCCAGAAAAAGTTGTCATGCCAACCAGCAGGATGATAGTGATGATGGCGATGATGCAGACGACAGGATAGAAACAATTCCAATTGCAACAAAATGCTCTTATCACTTTGATTTTCTTGCATTATCCTTCCCACAGAGAAGATGATTTATTCCCAGAACAAAAAGGATACGATTTTTCCCAAATCTCGTGTTTTTTTTATGAATACTGGGAATATTTTCCTTTCACCTTTTTTTGCTGACTTTTTCTCCATGTTTTCGTACTAAATTAATAAGTGAAGGAAAGGAAACATATCGCAATATTCCATTCGGAAAATATTGAAAAATGACCTCGAGGTAAAGTCATTGAAATTCCAAAAGTTCAAGAACTTACACTGCAACAGGAAGAAAATAGACTCAAAAGAGCTAACGAGTTGCTTCGCTTGGCCGAAAGTGGTGAACTTCCGAATTTGGTTTTCTCCGATGAGAACAAACATTCGTTGTTTGCCAAAGAGGCCACCATAACTCAAGCCGGCTATGGCGATGGTGTGGGCCGCCAAAACAACCGATGGTCGCACTCCGCTTGTATTAATTGACCGTGGCATCAGAATAAATGTCGAATATTATCGCGAAAATGTTATTAAAGCCTTGGGCACGTAAAAATTTTTGCCGCAGACTTTGACCATACCAACAGGACTCAGCACCATCGCACTCAGCACCCGCCATCCAAAAAGTGAGGTTCCTCGCTTCATTTTCAGCGCACAATGGCAACCAAAATCTCCGAATACCAAGTGAGGTTCCTCGCTTCATTTCCAGCGCACAATGGTCACCAAAATCTCCGAATACCAATCCTTTGCACTATTGTATCTGGAGTATTTGGGAAAGCAAGGTTTGCACTAAAAAATACCAAAGAGTCGAACATCTCAAACAAGCGCTTCTCTGGGAATGGGCCAAAATACCGCAGAGCAACATTCGAGCAGCGTGTGACGGTTTCATTGGCCGTTTGAAGGCCATAATTCGTGCCAACGGTGGATAATTTGACATTTATTGTTTTTTTTTTTTTTTAATAAAAAAAAATTAAAATTATGGCATTAGACTTGGTTGCAGTTTTTTATCTCACCCTGTATATTCGGTGTTTTGATAATTTTAGCTATATTATTCACGGGCTAATGATAAAAGTTGCCTATGCAGGTCCACGTCTTCGCATAGACCCCAATATAAGGGCTATATTTGGTATTCTTAAGATTTTAACAGAATATTTGGCGAATGTTATTTTTTGAAAATTTGCAAATTCGCTCCAAATAGTGGAGGTTATTCGAAGTTCGACCCGGCCGAACTTACTGCTTTTTTACTTCTTAAAATTTGTTTAATTTTTAGCATTTGTTAGTGTGCCAGAGGGAGAGAAGTGAGCCGATGTTACCCATATTCGAAGTTGATCTTAGTCTGACAAAAATATTTATTTTTTTAAGTATTAAAATGCCTTGGTATTTTCTGGAATACCAACAAAGAGAACATTTCCCGTCTCTTAAATCTAATCTAATATTTCATTTATTTAATCACTTTTATATTTAAATTTAAACATCCTACCCGTCATTTGTAACATTTTTATGAAAATGTGCTGAGATTTCGAATCGCAACTCTGTTTTAATTTTCAACCTCTGTATCCAGCCATGTCATGGTATGAGAAAATGAAAACATGTTTCTCGCCTTCCAAACCCCATTAACGCGTCAGCACAAAGAATTTTAATATCAGACCTGCGAAAGGCTTAGTCTACGAGCTGTGACTAATTGCTCGACTGCTACATCTGTAGAAATGTAGACGACTAATGAGATCCTTAATCAGTCGACGCTGATGTTATTCTAAATTAAAAATAAAATTACATATTTATACATATTAAAGTATCAGTCTCACGCTCTCCCGCTCTGCTTTCATCTGGCAACAATTGTCGGAATTTTTGTTAAAGAAACGAGAAAAAAATCAATTACTAACACACCGGGATAACGAAAATTCGGCATAATCCAGTGGCAATGGCAATGAAAGGAAAATCATTACATTTACGCCCGCCCAGGCTATTCCGAGGAAAGTATTCGCCTGCGGTGTTTTATTGTGAATCAAAGGAGAATTCTTTATCAAATTCTAAGAATTTTGTTGATTTATTCAATGATCATGGTTTCGATTGTCGCTTGTATTGTGAGGAATTGAAAACAATGTTCCATATAAATACTTTACAACAAAACTCTTAAAGATGCCAAGGCAGTGATGTACACGGAATTTAATTTTGAAGTAATTTAGGGGGGAGTTTACCAAATAAATCAAAACTTACAATAAAAAGTCGACTCTAAATCTGTGATTTCAAAAACGTCGACCTTTACAACTTTAACCTCATGCTAATTTTTGAATTTTATTCAACGCCGAAATTCGACTAATCAAAAGTCGACGCATCCCTATTTTACATCACCAGATTTCCGCCAAGATTTAAATTATTTAAAACGTACCATTATAATTAAATATGGAGCGCATAACTTTGGTTGTAATTTAATGTTTTGTAGGTCATTTTCAGAAGCAATTAGCAAAAATGAACCACAACCGCCAACCTTCTACCAATGCCACGAAATGAAAACCGCTTAGGAATAGGAATGGCATCGTTAGTATCAGCAGCAGTGGCGCGGTGGTGGCGGCGGTGAACAACCAAAATGGAAATACATTTAGTTGATTAAGCTATTTTTTGTTTTCGTTTTACAAAAATAAGCAGTTATACAACAACAACAACGGCAACAACAAAAACATCAACATTTCCGATGATTCCACCATGAAATTATATTTAATGACGCATAATTAGTTAAACAAATAGCCAGAGAAATGTAACATTGCCGCAAGTGTTACCTCCCACCTTCGGTTTCGGAACTCTTTCCCCCAGACCCCTCCAGGTTTAGAGAAACAAAATAATAACATTAAATTTTAATGCCATGCAAAATATTATTTTCATAAAACGAAAATCGTAAAGCACCCTGGAAAAATGACGACCAGTAAGCAGAAATGCAAAATTCTGCTTAGCCGACAAAATCCAGTTGGCCATGAAGTTATGGAAAAAGGGAAATAACAAAAATTCGTTTCCTTTACAAAGCGCTCGGTCAACGGGGGCGGACGGGCCGGGTTTTAAAAAACAATCAAATATTAACGGAATATGTGCAGGGGTGGAGGAGAAGGGGGAGGGTAGGGTGGACAGTGAAAAAAGGATCATTGTCCTTTTTATGGCTACCTAAAATATTAAAGAAAAAACTCTTAATTCGCACAAAGCGAATTTCATCATGGCCACTTTTTTTTTTTTGCAAACGAGACAACGCTAGACTAACGAATTGTAACACGCCAGCCATGCCCGCACACACTCGCACTCGCACCAGTCGTAAAAGGCATAAACAGGAAATAAAGGAAAATGCGAAAGAAAAAACAACGACAACAGCAGAAACATTATTGCGGTCATTTTGAATTGAAATTTGAATACAAAAGCATAAAATGAGGATGTTCGGAATCAGCGATGGATGGATAGAAAGGACTGACTTACCTAGCGAATGCATGGCGTATTGCTGAGACCGTAAAACGAGAACATTTCAAGAATTTGTTCCAGTTATGTGACATTATCCATGTAGCGGTATTTGCGGGTAGCTGAACAACATTTATGGCATTAATTTTTTTAACGCTTATTCAATGAAAGAGATTTTTAAATATAATTCGCTTGCAGTTTCAAATGTTATCCAATTTGATAGAAAAGATTTTTGGATGTAATCGACGATTTCACTTCTCTGCGAGTAGGAACCATGTGACCATCCTGGACGATTAATTTAAGCCATATTCATGAAATTTTTAACGAAATTACAGGGTGAGATAAAAAACTGCAACGCCATTATTTTTACATTTTTTTAATTGTATTGAATGAAAGCCAAAAATGTCGGAAATAGCATCAAATTTTAGAATAAGTTTGGATTTGTTCGAATTGGTCACCTTTGGCACGAATTATGGCCTTCAAACGTCCAAAGAAACCGTCACACGCTGCCCGAATGTTGCTCTGCGGTATTTTGGCCATTCCCGGCGAAGCACTTGCTTGAGGTGATCGACACTTTGGTACTTTTTAGTGCCAACCTTTCTTTCCAAAATACTTCAGACACAATAGTCCAACGGATTGGTATCCGGAGATTTTAGTGGCCAATGTGCGCTGGAAATGAAGCGAGTAACCTCATTTTGTTTTTTAATACGAGCGGAGAGCGACGATCGGCTGTTACGGCGGCCCACAGCATCACCATGACCGGCGCTTGAGTTCGGGCGGCCAACCGAAGGTGCACATTTTCAGCTGACCTCTTTGGCAAGTAAACATGATTATTTTGTTTGTTTACGAACTGCTGGGCAACGAATGTTTTCTCATCGGAGAAAACTAAATTCGGTAGTTCACCACTTTCGATCAAGCGGAGCAGCTCTTTTGAGTCTATTTTCTTTCTCTTGCGGTGTAAGTTCTTGCACCTTTTGAAATTTCAATGACTTTACCTCGAGCTCATTTTTCAATATTTGCCGAATGGAATATTGTGATATGTTCAGCTCACAAGCCATTTTTCGGCCACTGCGACGCGGGTTTCGATCAAGTCGCTTCTTTACTTTTCGAACCATTTCTGCTGATGTTGCTGTTTTCTTCCGTCCACTTCCTTGACCTCGGGCTACGCTACCAGTATCACGGTAATAAGCGATGGTACGAGACACAAAATATTTATTCACATTTAAAGAAATCCCACTATCAAGCTTGATTTCCATCACGAATAACTTATTTGTGGAAAATTCTCACCAAAATGATTTTGTACGCTTGTAAACAATATAATGAGCTGTCACTGGAATAATTTTAACAGCTGTCAGACGAGTGGCTTAGAAATGACAGAAGTCTGAAGTTGGTTGCAGTTTTTTCATCTCACTCTGTATATGTTTTAAAAACGAAAAAAAGTTTTTACAACAAAATTCTGATTTGAAAACATAGTACATTTTCCAGTTTAAGAGACATTGTCGGAGTATGAAAAAATTAATTAAATTTTTAAGCTTTTATTTTCTGAGCCTCTTTTTAATTTTTCCTTATTTTCGTTGTTGTTTTATTCTCATCGCAATATTCCCGTTCAATTTTATTTAACATATTTCCACGTAAATTCTCTACTACTTCATGGATTTTTCCATTTTTTTTTTCTTTAACATTGAATTAATTAGACATTTCAGGAGGTTACAAACAATTTGTCAAACATAATAACCACTTGAGGCTATTACGAGTCGAAAACAAAGCCCCAGCCATAAAATTTACCAATAACACCTAAATGGCCGGCATAAGTTTTGCCATCTCTTTGGAAATTATGCATTTATGTTGATTTCCTCTCCACGTATAACCTTACCATGATTTTTATATCCAATATTCTGTCGCTTTAACGAAACCTCCACTTTGTAGCGTTATCCATTGGCCCCGGGCCACCTCCCTCCAGCCCTCTACAATGACAGGCAAACAAACACCAAATGTGAGTATAATTCGGTTTTATTGCCATAATTTGTATCTCACCATACGCAATTGAGTTTTTCAGGAGTGGTAGGGGAGTTGTTCCGAGGGATCAGATGGTGGGAGGATTGCCGTGGAACCAAATACAAACTTGACGCATTTTAATGCGTTAGCAATGGCCTTCTAATACGCAAACACACATACAATTTACATACACGTAGGCATATTTTGTTTCATCGCATATCCTGTGGCTGTGTACAGTGAGCGAGAAGATACCGTGCGTGGTCGGAAATAGTGAAGCTAGTGAAAATGTATTATGAAATACCTCCCCGGAGGAAGCAGGATTAATACATTTTTAACTAAGCTTCATATTGGAACTGATGATGAAATAAAATGTCGCCAGTGGTATAGACTGTTCTACCTTGATCCTTCCTCGATAGGTTCATCGATTTTATTTATGTGGAAAGTCATGTCCCAAATAATTTTTAAATTTCAATATTCTTGTCAATAATTATTTTTCTCAATGAGGTGGATAGTTTTTCCAGAGAGACGAACTTTTACACCCTATAAAAACTCTGTATGAGTGCTTTTATTTGGGTTATACACATTTTTGGAAATGTTCGTTGGTCTGTGGAAATTACTCTGCCTTCAAAGCGGCTAAGGTTTTTTGTTTTTACTGTAAATAGGCTACATGTGTCCTAATTTTTGGAACAGGGGGCTATGTTCCTGTTTTTTTTTTTTCTTTTAATATTTTTTCTAAGAAATCAGCAGCAATTTGACATTTCGTATCCTCCATACATAAGATCTCTCTTTGCATAAAATCGGCGTTAACAATGGCTTGTATTTTTGTTTTGTATGAAAATTTGAAATTTAAAATATTTCCTTAATATTTTTTTTATTTGATATATTTTTCCTCTATAAAACGTTCAATTTCACATTATCACAACAAGAATTGGGTCTCAGTGTTCTATCATTTTCCTCCGTGTATTAATAAATATTGTTTATATTTATTTTATTTTTATTTATTTATTTTTTTTTTTGTTTTTTGAAAGCAACGAGATTATGTCTGTCAAAGAGAAAATTACTGTGATTTCGGAGAATAGATAACTGTCCTTCAAAAAATGTTGAAATAGGTCCACTATTAGGTGTAGCCCCCGCATTATCGATACACCCAAATTGTCGGAATTTTTTTTAATTTTCATACATAATTCGAATTGCAATGAATATTATTGAGCACCCTATGTTCTCATGGAGTTAAAATTTACTATCGGCCAACGTTTTGACGGTGTCCATTCAATTTTAGACACCTTAAATAGCCTTGACATACTCCACTTTTATTTTATATATTAAGTCTGCATAGAGAGACAACCTTCTCGCAAAAACACTCAATAATGTTCAAGTTTTTGATTATAGTTCTGTCCTTGCTTTTTGGTATTTAAGAGTTCTCAGTGACGAATAGGGTTGTCAGTATAGGCCCATCCTTGGTTTAGCCTCATATAACTGTACCTTTCGGTTTTGAGGTCACGACACAAACCTTATGAAAATTCGCCTTTGAACATATGCAATATCGTCCAACATTTCCACAGAAGCCCAATATAGCGGGTAGGGCCGATTTTTCAATGTTGCGATAATTCTAGCAGCATTCTCTACCGGCAGTGACAATAAGTTGATATTCCTACAAAATAATTTATGTAGGTCCAGGTTGTGGAAACTAGACCTTAAATATTTTACAATATATATAGATCACCGACAGAGCCAGGTGATGTGGCCCGTAGATATAGTAAATTTTTAGATATTTTTAGAAAATTTTGCTTGAAAATCTAATTCTTTATCCGTTGGGCCTCCATGAAATGGTTTCCAAAGACATTTTTGGCTACGTCAATGGAATGGATTGCTAATGAGTAGAAGACTACATGGCAAAGATTTTATGCACACTATCCTAATAATATTCCAAACATCGATCAATTGCGGAGATGTACAGGAAAGTTCACACAAACGGCTAACATTTTAAACTATAACAAAATTCGAAATAAATCACTAGTTTAGTTCATATTTCAAACATCTCAATATTTTTACGAATGTTAGATCCTGCATAAAGATGGAATATGGGTCCACTCCTACTGGAACTTGGACAGAAAAAAATATTTAAAGAAAAGTCGTTTGGAGTACCCCATATTGTCCAAACTTGGCCCTACCTTATAATTCTATCACGCTATCATATATATATATATATATTAATAAAATTGGAGGATGTGATTAAATATTTCAAAATATATATATATATATATATATATATATATATATATATATATATATATATATATATATATATATACATTTTATGCCAACTATATATATATATATATATATATATATTAATAAAATTGGAGGATGTGATTAAATATTTCAAAATTTTCAAAATCATCAACTACCATTTTTAGATCTAGCGTAAAGACCGGATATGTAGGTCCTATTCATACGCTGAGGGTATACATTCGTCGGCAAGACAAATCATACTTTCACACTTGTTTGGTCACACTTGTGTTGAACTTTGCTTTTTCGAGCTTTGAATTATTTTTTTTAGAATGTCTGTAACGCTACAATTTGTGAAATTTTGTAAGTTTCGAAAATGTGTCGAATAAATTTGATGAATTTCTCTCACATTAAGGTAGTTTTTCCTTGAAACTTTTCTTCTTTTTCCAACATCTTACCACTGTGCAGCGAAACAATAAAATGGCATTGCCATGCTGCCAGTAGGAAGCTGTATCGTTTGGTTGGATGGCTGGCAATAGGTAGGTGTTCAGCATAACCAAAATATGGTACTGAAGTATAATGTTCTTTTTTGTTCTGCATACGCGTTCGGGTCTATGTGCTAGAATATCAAACATATGTCGATTTGGGCGTTGGTGGTGGTGAAGGAGAGACATTGGGGGGATTTGGAAGACGACTACCATTGAATTGTTTATCTGTCTGCATTGTTATTGTTGTTGCTTCTAATGCTGCTGCGACTAATGTTGTCTTTGTGGCACTTATGACCGGGAATTGCATGAGATGAGATGCTGGGCAACAAAATGTTTATTCGTTCGGTAGCTTCAAAATTATGTGAATACAAATTTGTTTCTCAAACATTATCCATGGAACGAAAGAGATATGGTCCAACATTTTGATGGGAAGACGATGAAAGCAGTAATAGCTGGCTGTTTGGCTGGCTGGGTGGATGGGGGATGGATGGCTGATTGGCTACACAACGTGCATGTGGAGGGTTGCTTATGGCTTGATGATGCTGGAGCATGGAAGTGTGTTCTCCCACCCGATGACGACATTCAATGCATTCTCAAACGATACCCATCTGATACTTTTTTGTTTCTTATCTTAGAATATGTTGGTGGCAATGTACTTCACTCTGAGCTTCCGTTTGTAACATGTTCATAAATAACAGCCGAAAAGTGTATTGTGCTCCCTAATGGTACTTCATTGTATAACCTCTAAATTCCAAGTGGATGAAATTGCAATTCGTAGTCGTTTCAGGGATATTTTTTTCATCAATGTGTAATAAGGGGTTGAGAAGTTGTGTTTTGTTTTTGTTCTGTGGCCCAACACATTGGCCTTAGTTGGGTAAATGGAAAAAATATTTTTATTACAGATCAAATTTATTAAGAACAGACTTTGTAATGCTGAGCAATAGCGAGGGCAGTTCGGAAACTTCTTAGCCTAGCACAAAAAAGCGCGGTATAAACAGAAAAATTTAAGCGTTTTGGAAACTTCCATCTCTGTTATAAACACATGTTAAATTTTGTTTCGATCCGCAATTTTTTTATAATGGAAAAATTAGAAAAAGTAAGAAATACGTCTTAACCAGAAAATGTTAAATTTTCAACTCATTCTTTTTCTTTGAAATTAATTTATTAATTTTTTGTATTTGACATTTCTCTTTTTTCCATAGAACAAAAATTGAGTTCCATTTTCGGGCTTTTTTAATCCAATCCCACTGTTCAGCCAGTGTCTCATTCTCTCAATATTCTTTGATTTTACAAGAGTTCGCGCGATTATCTCAAATCAGGGGGTGGGTATTAAGGGTTTTCTACAACATATCTATTTACCCACAGCCTTTGAGCTTGTAAGGCTTTATTATGCATTAGGATTTCTAATAACCACCCAGAAAAACACAATACCACCACCCCCTTTTCACAAAGCTGAAGTGAAAAACAAATCTTTTCTTTAAGAATTGTTTGTTTGTTTTGTTTACATTTTTTGCATTTCTGGCTGGAAAATATGTTTTCAAGTGCAAAGTTTGTGTTCTGTCCCAAATGGGGATGACTGACAATTCAAGGGAGAATTGTCTACGATTTATATGTTTTGTGTGTGGGTGTGTGTGTATCTACGTAGCTTAATGCTACGACGTGCAGCAGACAGACACACTGCCACTTTTGAGTGGGTTGGCAGGGGTAGTGTGCCGGTAATTTGTTTAATGCCAAATGGGGATTCTTGTTAAGCAAATACAAAGTATGCCACAGACACAGTTGCTGCACATATCACCGTCATTGTTCAATGGCCATATGTTTGTCCTTAAAACACCGGCAGACGGCATTGCCACCACCCCGGGCCACCCTCCCACGTACATTATCAGCTAGCCAGCCACCCACTCGCAATTGATACCAATGTTGGTATTCGTTTCATTGGTACGTTTTCAATTTTCCATTTTCTGTAATACAATGTGCTGGGCTTAGCTCTTTGAATTCTTTTCGAAGAACTTGGCGTCTAAAGAAATAAAATGTGAAAATAATCCCAAGTAAGTGTTCCCATACAACCCTGAAACGACGATGATAATGTGCATTATGCATATGGCCGGACGAGGCGGGACAAGGGTGCATTTAGACAATATCATATTGTAGTAGTAGTCTGGGACATTTGTTACATTAGGTTGTAATGAGGTATTTAGTGGTTGGATATGCAATTCCATGTATGAAGGTAAAGTAGAGCCACAATGATGTTATTAGATCGAATGACAGGGAATGCCATGGGTACAAGTTCAGAATGAGGAATTTAACATTGAAAGGGTAGGGACAAGGGTGCATTTAGACAATATCATATTGTAGTAGTAGTCTGGGACATTTGTTACATTAGGTTGTAATGAGGTATTTAGTGGTTGGATATGCAATTCCATGTATGAAGGTAAAGTAGAGCCACAATGATGTTATTAGATCGAATGACAAGGAATGCCATGGGTACAAGTTCAGAATGAAGAATTTAACATTGAAAGGGTAACATAAAAGAAGTGACATTTTTTAATATTTAATTTTATTTCAAATTTATTCACATTATCTTAGCTGATGCAGGGAGAGTCATCAGAAGGATTGAATCGAAACATCGCTATATAATTGGAATAACCTTTGCTTGTAGAAAACCTGAAACTAATTTCACTTTTAAGGAGAGCAACACCTTTCTTTAGCAAACAATGTGTTTCCCAATCAATTTTTAGTAGTTGTAACCACTTTCATATCAACCTATTAACCCATTATTTTTTCATGGGTACGTCGCCCGAAATAAGTAGTTAATCTTTGGCCACTAAAGGTCGACAAATAAGTAGAAATTAGAATTCGTTTTATTTTTAAAAGTAATATTTCATTTAACCACAATCCTCCTTTTATTTTGTCCGCTGCTGGTTTTAAATTCGTAATCGTAGTCATACAGTTTTTTCTTTGCAATTTTTTAAATAATCTGTTATTTTAAAGTAGTTCAGAATTTAGATACTTTAATAGGTTATTCTGCTCATACAGCCCCAACGTTTTTATAGGTATTTTTCATAATTGGCCTATATTGGAGAGGTATAAGAAACCGTGGGCAAATATTTTCCATGTTCGCTAGCGATCTAAGTCTAATGTAAATATTACCATGGACGTCGATTTGTATTATACGGCATATTTTTCTGATTTTTTTTATAAATTTTAAACGACATAGCCCATTTTCACGCCATCTACAATATACAGAGTGAGATGAAAAAACTGCAACCAACTTCAAACTGCTGTCATTTCTAAGCCACTCGCCCGACAGCTGTTATTTCAGTGTCAGCTCATTATATTGTTTACAAGCGTACAAAAGCATTTGGGTGAGAATTTTCCAGAAAAGAAGTTATTCGTGATGGAGTTCAAGCGTGATAGCGTGATTTCTTTATTTTTGGCTGGAAAACCACAAGTAGCTATCGTTAGAGCACTCCAGCATTTAAATTTGAATAAATCTTTTGTGTCTCGTACCATCGCTCGCTACCGTGATACTGGTAGCGTAGTTCGACGTCAAGGAAGTGGACGGAAGAAAACAGCAACATCAGCAGAAATGGTTCGAAAAGTAAAGAAGCGACTTGATCGAAACGCGCGTCGCATTGGCCCAAAAATGGCTCGTGAGTTGAACGTATCGCAATATTCCATTCGGCAAATATTGAAAACTGAGCTCGGGGTAAAGCCATTGAAATTCCAAAAAGTGCAAGAACTTACACCGCAACAGAAAGAAGATAGACTCAAAATAGCTAAAAATAGCTTCGCTTGGCCGAAAGTGGTGAACTGCCGAATTTCCTTTTCTCCGATGAGAAAACATTCGTTGTGTAGCAGTTTGTAAACAATTAAAATGATCGTGTTTACTTGACAAAGGGGTCACCTGAATATGTGTATCTTCGATTTGCCACCAGAACTCAAGCGCCGGCCATGGTGATGGTGTGAGCCGCCATAACAGTCGCTCTCCGCTCGTATTAATCGACAGTGCTATTAGAATAAATACCGAATATTATAGCGAAAATATTCTGGAGGGTGTATTAAAGCTTTGGGCACGCAAACATTTTGGCCGCAGACCTTGGACATTCCAACAGGACTCAGCATCATCGCACTCAGCACGTGCCACCCAAGAATGGTCACAAAATGAGGTTCCTCGCTTCATTTTCACCGCACAATGGCTACCAAAATCTCCGGATACCAATCCGTTGGACTATTGTGTCTGGAGTATTTTGGAAAGCAAGGTTGGCACTAAAAAATAGAAGAAAGCGCTTCGCCGAATGGGCCAAAATACCACATGTGACGGTTTCATTGGCCGTTCGAAGGCCATAATTTGTGCCAAAGGTGGCCAATTCAAACAAATCTAAACTTATTCTAAAATTTGAATCTATTTCCGACATTTTTTGCTTTCTGTCAATAAAATTAAAAAAATGTAAAAATTATGGCGTTTCACTTTGTTGCAGTTTTTTATCTCACCCTGTGTATACACTGCTCAACCATAGAAGGCAGAACCCTTTACAAATTTTCAATGCAAATTGGGAACAATTTCGTGGAAAATTGGGGCTGAAATCATCAAAATACAGATGTTTGGGAGGTCCTATATATGGTCAATATAGGAAAGGGTAGACCACGACAACACTTTCAGTACCAAGACATAATACAAACTACTTGCCAACTTTCAAAGCTCTACGTCAAAAAAATGTGGACAGTATCGTGATTTCAACAGACAGACAGAAGGACATCGTTAAACCGTCTTAGAATTTTATGCTGATCATGGATTCTACGACGGGTGTTTAGAGGTGTTCCACACGGAATGAAAAATTTAATTTGCCCTCCTTTCCAAGGTGAAAGGTATAATAATATGTACCAAAAACCCTTAAAATCTTCTATGTCCCAAAAAGTATATAATTGCCTTGTGGAACATTTAAATCCGACACCGACGTTATGTGGAAACTACTGTTAACCCAAAGTAGTGTAAATGTCTATAAAAATTCCAACTTTTTAATTTTTTTCTTACATATGTATGTCCTTTGGTATCTTGGGCTATTTTCTGCCACTCTTTTTCGCCACGTAATTCACAAGATTCCCTTGGCACAATAGTACATACATACATACATATATATGTATGTACATCATCCCTCATTGTCATGTGCTCTGTAAACCGTGAAATATGAACAAATTGCCAACAATCTAGGGCTTTATTGTGTTATAATGAACAACGAAGCGATGATAAAAGGATCATGACACTTGCCATTCAATGTCCTATCATCTGTGGAATCAAATTTATTTCGTTCAAATTTCTTTCATTTCATTTCAAAGGAGCCGAAATGAAATTGAAGGCCAAAAAGGTTTTCTTATCATGGAAATCTACAACATTTCTGTGATATTTCAAAATTTCCAATGCGTAATAACATTTGTTTTCTTTGTCTAATTAACCCGTCTACAGAACAAATGTCTGTCTAGTCTGGAGCATATAATTGTTTTAATTAAAACATAATCACAATTCCATCACTCACAATTTTGACATAAATCAATTGATTAACACAAAGTTATTTATTTATTTATTAATAATCTGAGTTTATGTTTGTGTGGGTGTAAATGCTTTTTTGTCTCTCTCCCATTCTGTGATTAAGATTTCATGATAATGGATCACAAAGTCATTATTATTCATCCGGGGTGTGTGAGTGTGTTTGTGTGAGAATTGATTTTTTCTCTCGTTGCTTCTTCTTCTTCTTCTTGTGAAATCATTAAGCATGTAGATTTAATAAATATTGAAATTTCCGGGAACGTACATCCCCGATGGCCCCCCGTTTTTTGCAACCAAAAACTTTCTTGCATTTAGAAAATATCAATTATGCGATTTTTCTTTTGTATCTTTGCAAGGGTGTGGGGGGAGGTGGTGGAGTAGTGTGGTCGGTCATTTTTGCAAAATAAACTTTCTTTCCATTCAGATTAATGCAATCCACAAATCATCGATTTGATTAAAACTTAATACTGGCACTTAATACTTTGCAGAAAGTTGTAAACTTTTGCCAGAAATCTATATCCGAATGTTGCCATATTTCGCCACCAATCCTTTATTGTGGCGGTCCTTCGTCGTGGTCGTGGTGGGGCATTCGGTGGTCACAATGCCAAATGCCAGTAAAAGCAACAGCAAAACTACCACGTAATTGGCCAAAAGTGATAGATTTATTGCTGCAGCCCAGAATTTTGAGTGGTTGCTGCGAAATGAAGGCATTGTTGAAATCAAACTTCAATAATGGCCACAAAAAGTAAGCATCTCTTCGTTATTTTTTTTTTTTTTTTTTTGTTCTTCGATTGAGTTGGAAGGCAAAGTTTTGCTTTTGTGCAAGATATTCAAATTATGAGTATTTTATTTTGAAGGGGATATTTAACAGTGGTTAAATTGGACTGACTTCTGTTAAAATTTTGCTGTAATGCGGGCGTTTATTTCAAAGGTTTAAGCGACATGTTGCATTCGTTGAGGCAGTTTTCATTTTTGAGTTTTGTTGGTTCTTTTTTTCCAAATAATCTGATTTTTTTATTTTATTTTATACCACTGTGCTGACTGACCCCAATTCCAATGTGTCTAAAATATTTAAAAAGATTTTTTTTTTCATTCAAAAACTTTTTGAATGGTGTGAATAATGACCTCTGTTATCCCACTGATGACCATTTGCTGTTTTTTTTTATCACCAAAAATTCAATTAAAGTTTAACTAAAAGCGAAGGCGTAAAAACTTTAAGAAGCAAACAATAGTTATTTTTTGTTGTTAAGAAGAATAGAATTTTGTGAATTTTTATTTTTTAAATAAAATAGGAGATTTGTGGGGGATATTCGATACCAAACGGAAAATAAAAATTGTAATTTTTTGGCAAATATTATTGCTTGATATAAAAACTTTGAATAACATGATTTTTTAATTGATCCGATTTGATCCAAACATGGCTGGCTCATCGTAGGATTTTTTAACAAACTTAAATCTAATTCGGAGATGGACAGTATTGGTCCACTTCTTCGGGTTAAAATTATTAATGAAAATAATGACCTTTTAATTATAAAAGGCGGTATTCGATTTTGTTCAAACTTTGATTATCATAATATTTGAATCAGTCTTAGGTCAGATGAGATCAAATTAACGCAATCAGTTCATTCCTTCCTGTCTCACATAGTGTCAAAATTTGCTCTAACTTCAGAATATGGATCCTATTGTCCCATTTTTTATGTAGCAATTTTGATTAAATCGATACTACATTACATTTTATCTATATATATAAATAGTTGAGCAACGGCGAATTCTGAAATTTTACATGTAGGCCAATGTTGGTGTGTAGTAGTGAGATAAAATTCTGAAATTTGGGATTGATTGAAAATAAAAGAATTTTCTCTCATGAAATTAGGTATAAGAATTTATAACGAGTGGTTTTATCTGGAGCTGACGAAAGCTAGATCGCTACTAGGATCAATCTAAGGACCTACAAACCTTAGAAAAATTACGAGTATTAATATTCTAAGGTTTTTTGACTCTGACTCTGGCGTTTATATAACGACTAATATGTTGTGGATATGTTGTGATTTCGATGTAGGTTGGTGCGTATGTAGGGGTATTGCTGTCGATTCGAAGATATTTGGGTTGGCAGTGTTCGTGAGGCTGTCGGTATTCGATATTCGGCCGTATTCGGGTCCTCGGAAGTTTTCGTAAGTATTTGGGTTGCTGTCGACTCGAGTTCTTGGAATTATTCGGTTTGATGTCGACTTGGAAGTATTCGGGTTGTCGCCGACTCGGATTCTCCAAAGTTTTTGGTTTGCTGTCAGGAAAAATTTTATTAGCGAGAAGAACAAGACACTGGGAGCTGTCTATGGACTTGGAGCTAACTTTGTGCAAGGTAGGAGCATGCAGCTCGCTAAGAACATGGAGATTGCTAGGAGCATGGATTTTGCTAAAAGAGTTGAGCTATGATCGTCGAGCTTGATAAGAGCGAGTTCCTAAGACCGCGGACGAGTCAGACGTCTATATCGCTCGTATTTTGTCAGCGGAATTCGACTATCTCGGTGATGAACACTAAACTCTTTATTCGGGTTATATAGTAAAGTGAATGAGAATTCCTTCGTAGGAGTAAAATTTATACAGGCTTATTTTCAATTAATATATGATGAGGCCGCGTTACAAATTAAATTGGAAAGGTGGGTAGATATAAGGAGGTATTATACTATTTGGTACTACGTTTGGAACAATTCGGGTATAGGTGAATAGATGGAGCTGGAATCTTGAAGTGTTGATATTGGGGTCAATATTAGTGTGTAAGGTAGAAATTTGAAGGTATACTATAATTGTACGAAAAATACTAAATGGTGCTTAATTTGGTATATGGGAAAGGAATAGTGTTAAAAGTTTTGAGTGAAGGTCTTTGATGTTGTGTAGGATAGATGAAGCAAGGGGCTTTTGAAAATACGCACAATAAAATGGACCAAAAGTAAAATGTCCTATGTTTGGTGCCGTTTGGAAAGTGAACATTTAGAACTAAAATCTTGAAATTTGGTATGTGAATTAAGCTTCGGAAGTAGGGTTGAAAATTAGGAGGTGATTGCAAAAATGTGTACTAAGTGAACTGTACTAAATGGTTCTAAATTTGGTACAATTTGGATCAAGTTGAGTGTGTGGAATTTTAAAATTTAGTATAGGGCTCATTGCATGTACAGTGGTATTACCAGTATGTGGAATATAATGGGTTATGCCATTCATAAGGAACAACTCTATTTTAGATTATGGTAAATGAAATAAAATAGTTATAGGAATTTTGGTTAGGCAACTGAATTCCTGATAAAATAATCTGCAAACTTCCCGTCTTCTTTCACTAACTTTAGTTCAGAGCGCACAACAGGCCTATACTGATTTAAGTGTATGTCCACCAAGGCATGTGACGATTTTTGGACCCTCTTTTCAGGCTAACCTAACCTATGCTATAAAAAATTACATATCAAAATAACTTAATTTTCCTCTTTGCCAAGTAACGAGCTACGTTCAAAAGTGTGAACGTCAAAATACAAATTCGTTGGATTGTTGGTGTAAATTTAAGACCATAAGTATCTCTTTATGTTCGCAACAGTGACAGTGTATTTAAATATACATCAGAAGATTGCGAGTTATTGAACAGCAGCGGACAAAAAAGTGAATTAAAAATAACTATACTATTTTCACTTATTTTCTAACTTTGTTTTGACTAACTACTTATTATGGGTGATATGGCATCATAGGTTGATTTTAATGTAGCTAAGAATGGCAACATATGGTTAAATACCCCGTTATTTAGTAATGGGTGTGGGAGGTTCATTGGGCCTTTACTTGTTTTCCAAAATATTTAAAATCAAAAACAAACTTAAAAGGCCATTTTAGCCGTCATTTCCATGCTGTTCATTTAAAATAAAACCCATACAAAGTCATTTAGACCACAATAACGAATCGTACGGCTTCGACAAATGAAAAACCATTTTAACTACAACTTTTGGACACATTAAATATTTAAAAAATTACAAATTACTTTGCCATAAATAAAATATTTTTCAATTTTATTATTTATGCATATAAAACTAAAATCATTGTTGTTTTTTTTTCTCTTTTTCCAGGTAAATATATATATTTCGTGCAGTGAATATTAGTTTAGTAACTGATAACGATAATTAGTATGGGAAATGAACCGTCTGTGGTCTAAATAATCAAAGAACCACTTGTGTGTGTGTGTGTTTTTTTTTAGGGTGAGTTAAATATTTGTTGAGCAATTCTATTATTTGTTATATTTTTTTCTAAATAATTTGTTTTTTTTATCTATCAGTTGTTATTGAATTAGACAACTTTTGAATATTGCACGAATATTTCGAAATCTTGATAAATTAAATATTCAATTGTTTTATTTACATAAATTAAAGACTAGATTAGATTGCGGTTGGTATTGATTAACTATGCTTTAGAGTATTAGCTGGGAAAGGAAATTATTAGTTATACATGACAAAAAAGAACAAAAACATATGTTTGGATGTTAACAGTTTGCTGGTAATATTAAATTTCCCAATAAAATGTTTAAAAGTTCAGCCATTGCTTTTATCATGTACTTGAACGGAAATATCGGAAAGCTTTTGTCCTGCAGCATTTCCAAATACCTATGTCTACTTCTAGTTCCTATTTATTCGGGCAACAAGCATAAGATCATTGATTTTAATTTTTTCAATTCATGAATTGTCTCCAACTTATTTTCAAATGACTTTTTAGATATCGAAGTAGTAATTGAATTCTCATAGAATGACTTTTGCTATCCATATGTGTGCGCTATTTTGGTTTTTGAACTGTGGGCCATTAATTTTTCACTCTGCAAAAATCCTTTGGACATTCTGCGATTCTAGGACGTGTAAGGAATGTGGGAGTGGTAGACAATACAAGTGACTATATTTCACCTCGGTTGATCTTTGACCCACCTGACATACACATACCCAACAGAGACACCTGGGCCATAACAACCAACCTTTCCGCGACATAGCTGTTTATACCGACGGTTCGAAGATGGATTGTGGAACGGGAGCTGGTGTCTTCTGTGATACCCTTAATTTTCGTGAATCTACAAACTTGGAAACGACTGTAGCGTATTTTAGGCGGAAATTTTTGCGGTCAAAAAAGCCACAGACCTGCTGGTCACGAGGAATACTGAGGTTAGCGGTCCGGTGACTATATACGTCGATAGTCAGGCGGCACTGAAGGCCTTAAATTCTTATACCATTAAGTCTAGGGTTGTTTTGAACAGCAGAAGAGCCTTGGAAAACACTGGGTTGTCCATCAAGCTCTGTTGGGTTCCTGGTCATTATAACATCTCAGGCAACGAGACTGCAGCGAATTGGCCAGGCTAGGATCCGAATCAACTATCATTGAAGTAGATAACTCGGTTAAACCACCACTGTGCCACTTCCTACAGGTTATTCACAGACACTACTCTGAGAGAATCCAACAAAAATGGCTGGACGAAATGGGTTGCACCATCTCCAAAAGAATCTGACCCACACTCTCGGAGAAGAGAACAGAGTCGCTACTGTCATTGTCGAAACCTGATTTAAAACTTGTGGCGGGTATCATCACAGGTCACTGTAAGGTGAGGACAATGACCTCGAAATGGATCTGTCAAGATGAAGAAGAAATTGAGACAGTCGAACACTTGCTCTGCCACTGCCCAGCACTCATTAATGTGAGACAGAGGCTGGTGGGGGAACTAGTGTCACATGATCTATAATCTTTTTCTAACACTGACGCTATAGTAATTCTTCAATTAGCCAGAAGATTCAAGTGGCTAAAGACGACACGGCAAATTCCTTAGCCGTAGATCACACTCTATACCTCTATCTTCACTCCCTTCTATCAACCATTCCTCCTGTTTTTCTTACTATTCTTTCTAGGACGAACACAATGGACCTGTAGGTCTCCGCGTGGAGCGGTTACCAAACGGTGACTGCGCGTCCTTTCACCTTACCTTACCTAACCTAATCAAAACTTCATACATCGTGCTGAATTTTCAGACTTTCAAGGTTTTATTTAAATTTTTCTTTTTCGGAAAGAATAATAAGAAATGTCTTCATAAGTCTTCGAAATCTTTGTCGAGGAGGATATTAGTAAAACCATTGAACGATAGACCTACATCCAATTTTTCTGCCGAAAACTAATTAAACATCTCCACATGTTAATCCTAGAAACCAACAGTGACGCCAACACAAAATTTCAGAATTTCAGCTATATCACATTACTCAATACCAAATTTGGTACCATTTAGTACTTTTCTTACAATTACAGTACAATAGAAACAAAACTACATCCTTATGTCAACCATAGACACGAACTGAGGCCTCAATATCAAATTTGATAATTCCAGCCCTATCACTTTACCCAATACGGATGTAGTACCATTTAGTACTTTTCGAACAAATATGGGACGCATTTTCAATGTCAAATACAGATACCATCAGTAATCCAAATATCAAATTTCAGAATTTTATCTCTATCCCTTTACCCAATAGTACTATTTCGTGCACATTTCAAAACCACCCTCGTACTTATACCTTGATTCTTATACCAAATTTTTAATTTCGATAACAAATGGTACCATTTTAGATTTTGAAAAGAAGTGCAATGGATCGATTTTAACACTTACTCTAACATAGCCTGAATTATTGGGGTGGACTAAGTTTGAAGAAAATCTGACATTGATTTCCCTTATTATGCGCGTTGTTGTTCGCCATCTCAAACATTTTCCCTTTGAAAGAATGGACCATTTTTTCCAATTTTACTCCTCACCTGAGTCTTATCGAAATATAACGATTTGTCAAGTTTGAACTATACCGAGTATTGTTATCGCTCAAAATGTGATTTGTATCTTCTTCGCAAAATATTGAATATTGTTGTGGAGGATGGTGCGAGGTGCCGATATTGTCTATTGCTGAAGTTTGGTAACAAGTATTTTAACAAGTTTGGACTAAATCGGATACTCCCTGTGAAAGTTGTTGTGACCATCAACCGGGCAGTCAGATAGACAGGCCTGGCTATATCAACTCCAAATGTCCAAAACGGATTTTGTCCAAAGAGACCTAGGCTCTAAGACCATTTATTTATTTATTTATTTTTTTTTTTTTTTTGATGACACAAATTTAGACCGTATCAGAAAAAAGTATGCTAAAGGCGTTTATTGTTCCTCTCTGTGTACACAGATTCAATACAAAATTTAACCTTAACTAGAAAATACCTAGTAGATTACAGCATGTATGCAACCTTTTTAATGAAGTAGTCTGGCACTTTAAATACAAGTCTGCGTTACCAAAAAAACCAGAGTTATTTCGACATTTACAATATTTCAGTAGAACAAAAAAGTTCATTCTTCTCAGCGAAAAAATATATTCTCTTAAATTTCAATCCATATTTGAGTATAAATATCCTAATATCTAAGCGTATACTTTGTTCCGTTCTTTTTTCTTTTTCAGATAAATGTTTAAATTATATTCCATAATAATACTTCATTTTTGTTGAAAATATTTTCTATTAATATTTTTTTTTTTTTCTGGGCACGCCCTGATTTCCCCTCCCCCGCATATTGACGGCGTAGTCATTACAACTTTCATTAAAGGCATAGATCGCCCGAAACAATTTATTTCTTTGCCTTTTCATTTCATTTTTGTTTTCTGGAAAATCGTGTTGCACTTAAAGCAAAACATCTGGATAACATTTGCTTCCTTTGGCCGAGGGGAGAAAGTGAGGGTTTTTAATTTTGAAGGGCTCTTGAAGTACTCGTGTAGTAATGCTGTAGAAAAATTGTATAATCAAGTAGAGCGGCTATATCAACGACGACGACGACGACGACGGCGACGAAAACGACGTCCGTGACGATGACGTCTTTCTAAGGCCACTTAATAAACTCATAAATTTTCGAGCATTTCTTAAAAATAAACAACCGCATCATCAGTGAAAGAATCAACAATAACAACAACAACAACCAAGTCGAGCATTCCTTTATTCGGCAGAGGATGTTTATTTGTTGTTTGTGTAACAAAAGTAGTATTATTAAGTTTCGATGTTTATGTGTGTGTGTGTGCGCGCGTTTAATGAGATGTTGCCCAAAAATAAAATCAATACCAAGTTAATGTCAAAACCGAAACCACTAAATATTTCCTTTTCCTCCATTAAGTTTTTGGGTGAATGTGTATGTGTGTGCATCCCATTGTGTCATTGTGTGCGGGTGGCCTCAATGTAATATTCTGCTGTTTGAACACCCTTTACTTTCATGTTTTCACCCCTTTCTGTAGCTGACTGACTGACATAGCTCTTTATTAACAATGTTCAAACGTGCACGGCCAAGAAATCAAAGTCCTGCCGGGTGGCATGGGATTAAAAGGTGCGATTTCCAGGAAAAATGCCATGGGAAAAGTCAAACTTCCACCACCATCGCCACCACCTTACAGGTTGGGCTGTTTGTTGTTTGAGGCAATTCCGATATGGCCATGTCGGAATATCGATATCATCAGCATATCAGTGGGGGCACATTTCAATTGGCTTGGCGAAACACGAGTTATGTATCCAACCTAGCTAACCATCCAAGTAGTTTGCACCCACACATCCATACAGGATTTTGCACATGTAGCGCTTTGTTTGTATAGGCGAAAAGAGAGAGGGCAAAAAACTTGTAGAAAGGCAAATATTTGAAGTTCCCTTTGTTGTTTCCTACTTCAAAAGTTTTTTGTTTTCATCTGTTTTTTTTTCGTTGCTTGTTCCCTCGTAACCTCAATACTTATATGTTTGTGTAATAACAGTGATGATGTTTGCCGCTGCGATATGCTTGGCCTACCCACCTACCTACCTGACGTTTATTTTTTTATTTTTGCAAATGAAGGTAACAAAGAAAACAATCAAAGAAAAAAATCTAACGACTTTTTTTGGGGGAAAAATAAGTTCGAATATTTAAAACAGTGAAGTGGAAAATTTATTGTGAGAAAATAAGTAACAAAAGAAAAAACGGAATGGATGGATATATTCAATTTTCACACTTGTTCCAATATAGTTCCAAGTTTTGGGATGAGCTTAGTTAAAAGAAAATCTGACATTGCTGTAGCATGTTACGAGAGTTATTAAAATTTTGATCGTTTGTGTGGGAGGATGTGGCAGATGTGGTCCAATATTATGCTTTTTTGGCTCTTGACCTAATTCTCATCTAAACATTACCATTTGAACTATATCCCTTCACTTATGAAATTGTTATTTATTTTTAGTAATATTTAAACTGATATTGCCTCGTGAATAATGGTGCGATACCCCTTAATGCCTTCATTTAATAGAAGACCTTCAAACCGAGTTCTATTTATATGACACCTTCAAGAGATCTTTTGTTTATAGAAGACCTTCAAATATTCCTTTCCCTATAGTAGGTCCCTATAAGCTCTTTTGTTTATAGAAGACCTTCAAACAGTCCTTTCCCTATAGTAGGTCCCTATAAGCTCTTCTCCCCATAAGGGTTTCTCTCCCTGGGAAAACTTTCATAAGAAATTATGTCTATAGAAGACCTTAAAAAGGTCCTTTGTCTATAGAAAGCCTTTAATATGTCTTCTGTCTATAGAAGTCCTTATCTTACGAAGGCCTTTAAATCATCTTCTACGCGTAGAAGGTATACGGAATTATTACTTCATACCCTTCATGCATTTGTAATTAAAGGTCTCCTGCAAAGCCTACATTCAGTTTTATGCCTTTAGCCATATGACTGCAGATGGTATGTATCATTTGATACGGCCAAAACGTGCTTTATCAAAATAACGGCTTGGACCCTAGGTCTCTTTGGACCAAATCCGTTTCAAGACATTTTTAGTCTACCTAAGGATGGCCGTCCATATGTCTGTCTGTCTGGCTGGCTGGTGCTCACGATATATATATAAAATTCTATGTCGGTTTAGCGATGTCCGTCCGTCTTTCCGTCTGTGGAAATCACTCTGGCTTCCGAACGAGACGAAGTAGATTGATAAAATTTTACTCAAATGTGTATTATACCTGCCTATATTTAATATTTTAACGATTATAGCGACATTATTCGTCGGAACTTTTTAAAATTTGGTATTTAAAGTTCGATACTGCAGCCTAAGACAGAAAATGTTCTGTGCAGGTTCACATTCTGGTATAGCTCCCATTTATTAGTACCTCTCTATATTGATGAGTTTAGCTACATTATTCACCGATTTTTTACTTTTCAAGTTTCGAATTTGAATAATGTGATGGCTTATGCAGATCCACGTCGTCGTTTATACCCTAATATGACGGCTACATTTGGTATTTATAAGATTTGAACAGAATTTTTAACGGATTTTTTTCGAAAATTTCCCAAGTCGTTCCAAATTGTGGAGGGTATTCAAAGTTTGGCCCGGCCGAACTTACAGCTTTTTTACTTGTTTCAAATAAAATACTTGGTTCTTAGAAAGATAAAGGATCATTCGATCTTTCTGTAACTTAGCAAATTCAAATTTTTGAATCACGTCAGGTGCAAAAGTGGACAATATCGACCCACTCCATTAATACAAACAAAGGGTCAAAAATTAAAATGATTATAATTTTCATAAAATGAAATATGAGATTTCCTCCAGCACATGATCTGGTGATGGTCAACGGGTCAAAATTTCGAATAATAAAAGCGGTCATAAATTTTAATACAAGCTATCAATTCTCTTTAAATTTTTAATATCCTACTATTTCCACATAAGCAAGATCCGGTGTGAAGATGGAATATATAGAAATTGCCTTTATGGTACCACTCCCACAACGGGTCAAAATTTTGAATAACTCTATTTCTAATACAATTCGAAATAAGCATCCGATACTCTACAAATATTTTTATTAACACGAGATCTGTTGTGAATATCGTTGATATTGGACCACTCCTTCCGGTACCTCCTCCACAAAGGGTCAAAATGAAATTATAAAATGTGAACTGAAAGTCCGATTCTCTTTATATTTGACACATCCCAATGTTTCTAGTAACACAATATCTGCTATGAATAACGGACCACTTCTTCTAGTACCTATCCAAGAACGGGTGAATTAAAACTAATTATTTCACTATTTTTGTTTTAATCTCATAAATATTTTAAATTCCGGTGATGATTGAAATGGGGATTAGGGCTGGAAAATTGAGTTCTAAAAAATAAGTCTGATATTCTTCTATCCCTGTTGAAAAAACTCTTTACCAATAGGTTTATAGAGATTGTTTGGATGGAAGTAACTACCTAAAAAGCATCCTTACTTATATTTTGCATGTGAACATGTCTTCGGAGAAAAGCTCTTACAAAACTGCCACCAAGAGCTACACAAAAACATTCAGAAAGCAGTCGTTTTAGTTCGTCCAAATTTTTAACGTCAACATCACACATCTCTTTTGGCAAAACAAGCTTCTATCTGAAGATTTGAAACAATCATAAAACATAAAATTTTTACCTGATTTAAAAATAAAATGAAACAATTAAACATGAACTTCAAAGACAGTGTTTGAAATCTCGAGTGCTTGCAGTTAGAATGGCCAATGATAACATTAAGTTCGCAGATATACGACTTCTGTCTCAACCATAAAATGTCATATTTCCACTTGTGAGAAACATACTCCACATTGTGAAGCATTTCAGACCTTTTACTTTTTCCAACATACCCGTAAACTTTTGCTGTTGCCCAAAATATTAACCTCTACTCTGAGCTTATCTTCAGCTGATCTTTTGTACCGTAACGTCGTGACACGCATGACCCATACTTTTGGTATTTGAATTGTGTGTTGAAATGAAATATCTTTTTGTGTATTTTTTTTTTTTTTTGTTAAGAAAAGCGAAAAAACACAACCGAGGAGCAAAACTTTCCAAGTTTGTTGTATATTTTCTCACAACTTATGATGTTGTTTCTGTTGTTGCTGGGGTTTCTGCACTAGCAGTTTTCTCTCTCTGCACGACCAGCAAAGAAAAACTGTACAGATATAAATGAAATAACAAAAAAAAACAAAACCACATCATTATCATCCGTTGGGTTTCAACGCTAACCGCTCAAATGACCTCCGCATTGAAACGTAGATATTTGTAATAGAAAGGGAGGGGGAGGGAAATTAACACCATGAACCGCGGAATGTTGCTGAGGCATCACGCCGCCGACAAACATAACCGAAAAAACCACCTTTGACTGTAGGGTCAAAGAAGAGTTCTTCTCAGCTCCACTTAACCATGCCCCATGGACGACGGCGTATCGCTTTCGTCTTCTACTTCTTTTCGTTCGTTTAAAGTCAAAATGAATAATGGCATAATTGTATCATAACCATCAATCTAACAGACCAAAGCAAACAACCAGTCAGCCATTCAACCGACCATTCAAACGGTCGGTCATAAAATCCATTGTTGCTTTGCCGGTCGGTCGATGGCTGTTACTTAGCATTGTAATTTTTGTTTTGGCCGCAACAGTTTCTCAGTGTTTTTGTTCTCCATGGATGGATGGATGGACGGATGGTAGGGTAGACCGATGGGCTGGCATGGAAATCAACAACCAAACGAAACGCCAGCTCTCCATCTCTTTGGCCACCCATTTACTGTGGTCAACATCAACGATGATCATTCATGTAAATGGCCAACAATTGTAGTTGGAGACGAAAACAAAAACAATATCAGAATGAGAAAAAATACAACAACAATAAAAGGCCATGAGAAATTGTTACTTTCTATACTTTTTCCTCTAATGTTTTGTTTTTTTTTCGGCATGGGCCACCATTTCCCCGTTCAGGTTGATGTTTGGTTTTTTATTTTATGTTTTTTTTTTTTGCTGGTGGTTGGTTTTTTATGCTCGTCCAGTTCTGCCTAAAACAGGGGGCTAAAATGCAATGGAATCCATCACTGGTTGCTGGTTTGCATCAGATTTGGTGTGACCCATAAAATGAAATGCCGAACTTTTTCTTTGAACCAAAAGCCATTTCTTGTAATATTCATGTTGCTGTTGCTGCTGTCATGATGAAAAGCACACACACACAAACATGGTAATAATAATCTGACGCATCAAAATCAAATCTCTGGGGCGTACTTTGAGCATTACTTGGAACAGTTTTTTGGCAACATTTTTATGTTGTAATTGCCGTGAAATGTTTCTAGGAATTGTAAAAAAAAAAAACTTGAGGATGGTCTCTCAAGAGTCTCAAATTCAGTAGAGTGGTAAAAATTTTGTTATAAAAATACAAAGAAATGGAATTTTGATGCCTTTTAAAATTTGTCAAGATGCTTTATTGTGATTTTTAATGGAATTCCTATGTATAGGTCAAATTTATATTCCAAAATGTATTTTTCGGTTCTTTTGAAAAAGAGTCTTTGTGAGCTAATTCATATGAGTCTTTGTACGCAGCGATTGCGGATAGGGAGGAAACTTGGGAGCTGTATGAGTACAAAAGCTTCCTTCTGAATTACCAGCAGGTCAAAAAATAGGGGTTATTCTAAACAAAAAATACAAAGTGAATGAACTTACATTTCTTATTACCAAGTAATGGGTATAGTCGGCGCAGGATGTTCACGTCGGACTACAAAACCGAAAGTTGTGAGTTCGAATGTTGATGCAGATAGTAGACTTGAAACAACACTTGATGTTCCTAGCCTTAGCGCTTTGTGTTTCACTAAAAATCAAAAGATTCCGGGTTCAGTATCAGCAACGGACAAAGTAAAAAAAAAAATAAGAATTGTAGTATATACAATTATTCTAAAAATAAAACAAATGATTTAATTCTTCGTAAAAAGTAATGGGTTAGTAAGTTGGTTAGAACGTAATGAAAGTTTATGCTGGATTACCTTCTGATCCCTCTAGACCAACTAGCTGTCCGATTTATGAACTCAGCATACTGTTTGACCATAGTTTTCTTATATTACGATGTACAAGATTTGATCTAAATTGTCGACTCCATTTGGTTTATGTGTAATTTGTGGGGCGTCAAGGAAAATTAAGGAATTATTTCGCATTTTATCTGAGGGCCGCTATCTTCGATTTTCGTCATGTTGGATTCAAATAAGGCTTAATTAGTATTGCGCAACCGCCAACCATACAGAGAGACATATAGACAGATTGACATTTTCTTCTTATCTTTTAGTCTAAACATCTTGGGAACTTGGGGCCTCTGTTTAACACAGATATTCGAAAGAATCGTTCGAATTCAAAAAGTGAGTAAAACTCGTTCAAAGTCGAGCAGCGGGCGCACTCCTTGGAGAAGAAAACACAAAACTCAATTTTTCAGTTTTGCACGAATTAGGGCTCCGCTCTATTGAGAGTGGGAGCAAAATTCGTTCGAAAACGAGCAGTTTATCCTTTTGCCACTCACACTTTTAGTTTTTTCTCACTGTATATGTGTATTTCTCAAAACACAGCAGCAAATGAAACAATAACAAGTAAAAAATAAGTTCGCCCAGCCCGAACTTTTAATACCCTTCACCTTAGGGTAAAGGAAACATTAGAACCCAATTAGACCCACAAATACCAGTTCTTACACATACTAGACATACTCATAGTGGGAAAAATCATAAAAATACCGAATTTCGGGAGGTACCGTTACTTGCGAACTATACCAAAACCTAGACCGATATATCTCATTTTTAATATTAACCATCCTAGACACTATACAAAATATTCTGCTAAATTTTGACGCTCTACGTCAAATAATGTGAGCTGTTTCGTGATTTTAACAGACAGAAGACTTAGAATTTTATGCTTTATATATATATAAACTTTATGGGGTCTACGACGAATATTTAGGGATGTAACAATCGGAATGACAAAGTTAATGTACCCCCCTTTCCAAGCTGGAGGGTATAACAAACGCGTTGAAAATTATTGTCGCTAATCTCTACCAACGAGGCATATTATAGTGTTGTTGCTTTTGAACACAAAATCGACCAACCCCCTTCCTAGTGTATTTCTCTATTATTTTGTATACGATGAAACCTATGTTACACACACACACACACAAATACCCAAACAAAATATTTTTTTCCTATCGATTTCACTCTTAGAACAAATTTTCTCTATCTATGTATTTAACGATTCGGCTTCAACTTCATAACTTTGAGGCCTCTCCATAAAGAATGTTGTCGAAGCAACTAGGACCATAGGCAAAGACATGGTCCCACTGAGTATGTTCGCCCCCTGCTGCTTATTTTCGTCCCTGCTGCAAATATAAATCTTTATACTGTATGAGATGTAAAAGATTACTTATGTGGTTATTTTTGATCGGAAACTCTCTCCACTCTCCACTTTTGTTTTATACGGAAGTGTTTGCAAGTATGTTGAATAGGTTTGTTTGATGATGAATAGGTGGGAGTCAAAAATGTTCGAAATAGAGTAAAAGCCTTTCAGAAAAAAGAGTAGTACCGCAGTGCTGCTCGAGTACTCGCCAAGCGATACCGACCACTCGCTTTTCATTTCCCCGTTAACGGTAAGAGGTGCTGACTTTTACACTGGACTGTCGTGTGAAAATCAGTACTCGCTTTTGCAGCGCTTTGTGAGGGGTGAGCGACTGCTGAATTTTGCATCAGTCGCCATTGAAAGAAAGTAACTGAACATACTGCACGAACGTAATTATTCGCATTGCCATTGCGAATAATTAAAAGAACGAAAGACAGATTTTGTTTTCATTCAGCTATTTTTATTTCAAAACAATATTAAATTATAAAATAGAAATTAAGTAAAATATATAATTTCAAAAAAAGGCACTTATTTGGTTTTAATAGTAAAGTATTAAAAAACTAAATAATAAAAGTTTAATAATATTAAACTTGGAAGTTTGCACAATATTTAAAGAATCTTCTGCTGTATTATTTTCGCAGGTGACGCTGCTCTCACAAATATTTTTTTCCACTTTTTCAACTTCTACTTTTTCCACATTAAATAGTATTTGTTCATAAATAGCTTTTTGTTTTAATACTCTGCGTTCAAAGGTACGCTTATTCATTTTTACATGCACTTTCTTTTCTTTTTCACTTAAAAAAAAAAAAAAAAAAACAAATATTTTACTTGCAAGTCCACACAATGCACAAAACACAAATCACAAATAAGCATAATCAGATGCTGACAGTATTACCAATATAGGCGATTATAAAAAAAACAGTGCAGCACTTGCGAGTAGTCAAGCAGTACTCGCCGCCTACAACCATTGATACTACTGACTTTTACATCAGTGTAGCACTACTCGCAGTTCATCAATACCTCCAGGAAGTTTACACTAAAAGTGGAACAATATTTTTCTGTTGATCATGTACAAAACCAGCTTGATTTCGAGGGAATTTTATTTCTACTTGAAAACGAACAAGACATACTCGCTCTTACTCTAGTAGCATAGAAACATGGATTATGCTCAATTCCTTTCTTCTACTTGGAGCATTTCAGTTTACCACTTTTGATCTACGTAAATATGTGTGCACTCGTGGAAATAAATATTCACACTCAAATTTTTATCACGCTTGGACTTTCGTATACATGGAAACCTACGATTTTTGTAAAAAATTATTTTGTTTTGGCAATCGTTCATAAAAATTATCCTTTAAAATCAACATTATTTTTTTTATTTAGAAACATGTCACGCCCATCCTTTTAAAGACTTCATCCAATCTGTTACTTCGAATAGGTTTGCTACTTAATACCTCATTAATGTTTATGAAATAAAAATACTTTCTGTTGAAAGCAATGGGCTCGAGATATTTTTGGCTAGTTGTTTTGTCCATAAACGAGCTAGTTTGTGGCTTCATTTCTAAAGCGCATGCGTTTAGGCTTGCAATTCCTGCTACAATTTCGAAAAACTTTCACTGGATCCAAAGAGACACAAAAAGTCCCATGCCAGTTCAATATTCAAATTTCTACTGAAATTACTCTGCCTTACACACGCTTCAAATAATTATTTTTGGCTCCATCGGCAACCGTGTCTCCCAAAAAACCTTCATACTCGTCGCCACATTCAGGCATATTAAATATTTGTATTTTTAATTAAACTTTATGCTGTGGCATTTATTATTACCATGGCTATGGCTATCCCTTTGCCCTTCCAACCGGTCCATTTGTCCAGCTTATCTGCATGTCAACCTAATGGTAAAAAGTTTGAAATAGTTCTCATAAACAAAACTCTTGTCTGTGTTTTTGACATATACTGGTGCAGTTTTTGGCCACAGACTTACCATTCGGATGACTCCTCATAGAAAATTATACTTCCGACTGGTTTTCATAGGGCAGCCAGCTAGTGGTCAACAAGACTATTATTTTGATGTGGAAAACGAAAATTTGGTTTACACATCGGTTATTCTCTGGGGATCCATTGTTGATGATATATTTGCATGATGCAGTGGTGGCGGTGAGTACGGGGTGGTGGCGTAGATCCAACAAACTTTGATTTAAAACATGTATAAATGAGTGTAGGTGTGTTTTTCGGGGGTTCCTGCAATTCCCAAAACTTGTTGTTGTTCATGTCTTGTTATTGTGTCCAGGCAATGATGATAGGGTTAGTCTGCCAGGATAAAGGCTCGGTTGTTTTTAATTTCTTTTTTTTTTGCAGTTTTTCTTTCTCTTCCACCCACATTGTTAAAAAAGAAAACGAAATAAATGGTCAGACCTCGTATTTAGTTAGGGTCCTTTGATGGATTTTTGCCAAAAACGAAATGAAGATTTTTCTGTCGTAGGCTCATGGGTTTGTATGAGTGTGTGTGTGTGATAAGGATTTCAGCATGAATATTTAAATTGCTCCCAGACAAAATTAAATGGACTTTTCATTTTTTAAAGGTGAGACAATTTCAAACAAAGTTGTTGGTTGCTTCAGTAACAACACTTTACGATGTGCTTCTGTGGAAGTTAGCAACAAAATAGAAAACAAATTTCAAACAAATTTATTTTGAAAGGTTAAATATATTCAGTAAACGTAGAACTCAAGTTGTGGAGATATTGAAACTGTTACTAATATCTTTGAAGATTTCTGTTGTGTGTTATTGATAGGAGCCTTTGGTCATGCATCACACATTCGTATCCCTATTGATATAAGATTTTGGTGGTAGTTTCAATGAAAACACCCACACAGCAGTCGTCCTGGTTTCCTATGGATTATTTCAAGTGCTTGTGGATATTGGAAAATAGAAAACTTTGAACCATCTCCGTGTTATAATAACTCTATACAACACTAAAATTTTTAACTTTCCCAGCGTACCAAACTGTCCAAGTTTGATCCGACCTCGACCCGAAAGTCGGAAGAAACATCCGATTTCGAATTCGAAGTTATAAGGAGTAGTTTACGTGTAGTTGAATCCAGGGGTCAGATTAAAATCTGAAAAACAATTACGCATATATTTCATCTGCAATATGGTGGCATTTGGTGAGGCTCATCTTTTCCAAAACATTTATATATTTGGCTCTCTCGCTCACTAAGACTCATAACAGTGTCTGCTATTCAGATATATACACTACTTCTTCTTCAAGGTAAAAATTTTGGCGTTCTCTTTCCAACATTTCGCTCACGAATAAATGCTTCAATGTTGTCTTTCAGTTGGTTATTTGAAGCAGGCTCATCTGTATAGACATGAACTTTAAGATAGCCTCACCAAAAATAGTCTTAAGGCTATAAATCACACGATATAGATGGCCAATTGACCGGTCCAAAAAGTGAAATTAAATATTCACCGAGCTTTCTACTCAATTGTTACGCTGTCTGGCATGTGGCTCCATCTTGTTGAAACCACATGCCATTCAAGTCAAACTCTTGATTTGGACGAAAATCAAAAGCCAGTTCCGTGACAACTCGCAATATCGTTGAAAAAGTATGGTGCAATGGTGCCACCAACACTTCCGGATGCAACTGTCTCAACTGGTCTATAATCCAAAATCGAAAATTCTACTTAAATAGTCCATACATTTTCTCACACCTTCCGAGCACGCATTCCGTTACGGAAATTCAATGATTTCAAACGTTGTGCGTTTGTAAGACGATTCATAGTTAAATTATAGACCAAACTGAAGATGTTTGACAGTGAAACAAAAGACGAAATATCGTTTTCAAAGAAAAACAATTTAGGGTAATCCCCGTTTTCGTATAGCCTTCATATACCAAATCCCCTGGAAGAGTCGTAAAATCCCTAATATAGTACCTCCAGATATTCAATATTCAGTTGATCGGTTTTCAAGGAAATAATTTGAAATTTGGTATTTGAAGATGGGTATAAAGTTTCTGACAGAAAATGTCTACATTCGATATTGTAAGAGTTTAAAAAAAATTTACAAGCCTTTTGACAGTAGCAAGCAAATTTTTATATAGGTCCACGATATCGTATAGCCCCATATAAATGTTCCCCTCGATGTTCAGTATTTTGATGATTTTAGCCACATTTTTTCAATGGAATTGTCTGAAATTCCACACAAGGAGTTATTTTTGAGTACTTTAACCCCTGAAATAAAATTGTCTTTATGGGACCACAATATCGTATATCGACCATATATAGGCAACTTCCAATATTCGGTATTTTTATGATTTTAAAAGAATTTTTAATGGTTTTTTTACTTGTTTTAAATTAAAATCCAATATTTTTCCAATCGGTAAACATAATGACGATGGATTTCAAGTTTTAAATTTTCTGAACATGCCTTTACATCTAAAAATGCTTATAAAAAAGTTGAACAAGCAGATAGAATCATTCATAGATTCGATTGTGAATATCATACCTGTACCGCAAATGAAATTAATGGAAATTTAAATAAATAAAAAATTAAGTGAATACCATTTAAGCACATTGTATTTTCAATAATTAACCGATTATAAATGATGTACGTGTCAATTTCCACCTGAAATGCGAGCAGGTATTTTTGTCAAGGCTCAAAAAATTATTTATCATCACTGGCCAAACGTGACAAACTCAGTTTTAATGGCTGAATTGCAACACTGACTCCAGCTGTTCTTGACTCACGCACACATACACACACCCAGTTTGTTATAAAAAAAATAAGCAAAACACCTGCAAGCAATTATTTAGGATTAGTGTCCGACAGAGAAGAAATAGATCTACAAAAAGGGATTGACAATGCCGGAAATTGGGCTATCATGACCAACCCTCGTTTTACAGCCCAGCTCAGCTCAGCCCGGCAAGCGTATTTCGATTGAGTTGCAGCACATTCAACACCCTAATACACGACAAACTGTCGAACAAATTATTCCAATTGCTCACACGCAAGTGCAACAGAACGCAACACAATTAACAACAGCAACTGTTGTAGTTTTTTTTTATTTTTTTTTTATCGCACTTGTAATTATCTCTACGAAAATTGAGTACTACTGAAACCTACAACCTGTGTTGTGACAAACTAAAACTAGTCTGTTGTTTTCAAACTTACAACCCTAACAACAACTACATCGAAAAAACAACAAATATTTCAAACATTTTTAGATATTTAATGGAATTTCTTTGTAAAACTGAAAATTACATAGATACATCAAAGGCTGTGACAGTGGCAGAGCAGAGCAGAGTATAGACAATTGTTTCCTCTCAATATAATTGTAGGAAGGTGATAGAGCACACACACACACGTCTCACATACGATTCATAATCACGCCACTGAACATAAGTGTCAATGTCATAAAGTTTGGCTTTGATGAAGTTTAAAAAAAAAATAGAAACGGAACACACAGGGGCGTTTGAAATCTGCCACAGAGGCAAATAAATCATTGCAACCGACCTCAAACCAACTGCCTTGCATGGCACATGAATTGACGGCGTCGCACGGCATGCTAAAGGAATAACTGATTTGAGCCAGAGTCTTTTGAGAATTCTGTGGGCGGTCTGTACAAAGGGTACAAAGAGTCGTCGGTGGAAAGGAGCAGCAGCAGCAATGCGTAATGCGGTTGTTTTGAGCACCTAATTGACATAACTCACGTAATACACATGAGTTTTACATTTGCTATTCGTTATAATTGTGTGCATGCAAGCAGCCGACCGACCGACCGACAACTGGAAGAATAATTACGAAATGGGTGGAAAAATGTCAAAAAAAAAAAAAATAACCTTGTGACATTTTACAGTTTACCGCTTGTATTTTGTGAATGTGGGATTATTTGGAATATTTTAGTTGTGAATTAAAAAAAAAATGTGGCAATGCAAGCAGATGCAAAAGAAGTTATATGGAAGTTACTATATACTGATTGTTAAAATATTTTTCCATTTGTTCGACAGGTTGTTAATCACTCCAGAAAAAAAATTATTGGCTTGCAACTGCATGTCCTGGTATAGCTATCGGCTTGTTCAAATGTTACTACCACTTTAAAAAATCTTCATGTCTGGCCCTTCACAAATTTTCAAGATCCAGGTTTTCCAAAAAACAAAAAAAAAAAATAAATAAATAAATAAATAAATAAAAAAATATGAGCTCATGGTAGACCATTTCGATATCATGACCATTAAGATAAATTCGAATTTAATCAGCAGAGACAAAAACTAGCCTTGTTAACATTACAATTAACAGACCTCTGTTAACAGCACTATCCATGTTATTTGGATAGATAGAAAAAATAAAATGGGTAATTCGGCGGGATGGGACAATATTTTTTAAACTTTTTAATACACTCGATCATTTTTCCAATGGTACTCATGTTGTCCCGTCATAATTTATCCTTGTAGAAGCTGTGGTTCTTACCTCAGGATAATTTCCAAAATGGGGTCAATTCGGACAATATTTTTGAAACTTCTTATTATGGCAATGGAAAGTACTCTTGATACACTTACCTCAGAATAATTTTCGAAATGGTGGTTCGGTGGCATTGGCGAATTTTTTGAAACTTTTTATTCCAATGGTACATATGTTCTTGTCCTGTCCTTGTAGGAGCAGTGGTCAGAATAATTATTCTTATGTCAGGATAAATTCCAAAATGGGTGAATTTGACGGCATCCGACAATATTTTTTAAACATTTTTATTACGGAAATGAAGGGTACTCTCGATAAGCTTTCCAATGGTACTAATGTTGTAACTTTAACAGAGCTCTGTTAACTGTTATGTTAGCTGTAATATTTTGTATTTTCAGGCTTACACGTGAATTTTCATTCTCACGATAAAAATGAGACTTTAAATATTGGAAAAAAACATATTTTTATTAACCCATTAGTGGACGAAGTTCCCTGGGCACTATCTTTAAGCGATTTACACCAATTACAAATAAAAATGGTATTGTTAATTTGTTTTAAAAATAATTTATTCAAAAAAGCTTATGGTTTTGGAGTTATGGATCGTCCCTTATAAGGGACGCTGCGCATTGGGCACACTTGGCTTATGATATTCCTTAAAGCAATTTTTAGGGTGGAGACTTTTGTCACACTTCTTACAAATAAAGTTAGACTTTTTGCCGCATAATCCACAGCGTTTATATGTTTCTGAATATTCAATAATGTGGTTTCTGCCATCATATCTTGTATCTGCAGTGACATTGCTATTGCGCAAACCTCTTGATGCTGGGGTACCATACGATTCCACATATGATGTTGCAATATAACGGCGAAAATTTAGAAGAGTTGATTATGCCGGATCATTGGGATGTAACTTCTTCATTAACAGCCATGCATTCACTACTGACCATCAAGCAAATATGCAAATATGGGCCACCACCATCAGTATCTGCACCATCTATTGGTGGGATCGCGTAAATTTCAATGTCGTGCAACTCATTATCGCCAATAACATCCAATTCATTCAGTTTTTCAGAAACTGTAAGTCTGCACATATAAGATTTATTACTCAATCAGTGGATTACAATTGTACTACGGGCGCAGTGTCCCTCTTAGGGGACGTTGCATTCATAGTCACTTTATGCACGTGTCACAACAATTTATTTTATTTTTTGGGCATAAACTAGTTTATTACACTTACTTACAAATAACAATACAAACACAATCATAAATATTCACAGAATCATAACTTTATTGAAATTTTACTTACCCAGCTCGAGATTTTTGTTTTTTCACAAATTGGTTTTCCATATTTTGCACAAAATACAACAAGCAACTCGCAAGAAATTAAATGAATGGGATAGAACATAATTCGTTGGAGTGTCAGTAACGGCATAGCATACTTGTTTACAAAAAAACGAGCATTGGAAAGTGCTTCAGTGGAAAATGTGAGAGTCCCTTATAAGGGACACTGCCCACTAATGGGTTAAATTATAAAATTATTGAACGGACAGGCCGACAGGGTCGGCACAAAAGTACATATGTGCTGGAAGGCAACTGTATTAAAAGCCTTAGTCCACTAAATTTAAGTAAAATAAAATTACTCAACTCGTATAAACGCTAAAATAATTATCTAATAATTTTTAAAAAACATCTATCCTAATAAGCCCTTTATCTGACTAAAATTGGTTTAAGGATATGTCTGCAGTTGTCTTCAAAAATTAAGACTTCTTCTAACCAATAGCATAAACCGCCTTCCATAAAGGTCAATTTTCTAAGAGCTTCAGGAAGTTTAAAAAAATCAGGAGTGGAATTTATTTATATGGAAAAGTTGACCACTCGCATGATTTATGTTCACTGAACTCTCTTCCCAATACGTTACGCTGAATGGCATGTGGCACCGTCTTGTTGAAACCACATGTCATGCAAGTCATGCTGTTGCATTTTGACAAAACACTGGAAGACCCTTTATAGACGTAGGACCGTAGGACAATTATTCCCCCAGGACGTAGGACAATTATTCCCCCAGCTCATAATCCGCACCAAACTGTGACTTTTTCTGGATATATTCTTGGCTTTTGCAATTGTTTTGTCTGAACTGAAGATATTTGACAGTGAAACAAAACTCGAAAAATGCGTGGGCGGTTTAAGCCAGTTCTACCAAAAATAATTTGGCACCAACCAAACTGCAGCCACCTGGGTATCAGATTATTTCTTCTAGCTTCCATTAAAATTAAATAATGGAGGAGGTATGTACTGTTAACTTCCAATTCCAAAAATATTTTCAATTTACAAGGAATTCTCTAAAGTCGGCGATTCTAGGTAGCACTTGATTTACCTATCATTTGTATTTTTTTCAGAGCCCACATTGTAATAACACCTCTCTGTTACGTTACGTTTACATTGCCTTTCTGAAAAAAAAAATCATTAAATGTATTCTGCATGAATTTCCCAAATTTTGAGATTGAATTTGAATTGCCAACGTTGCCATAACATTTTAAATATATGTATCTCAACATGTATAAATATTTGAAGCGCTATCAACGAGAATTTACGCAAAAAAGTGTTGGGGATTTTGTGCGGAAATCCCCGACCCACAAAAGTGGAATTGCGAGAGGAAACAAACAATGCATTCAAAGCAGGAGCTGGAGCTGTTGAGTATCTCGTGCTCCCATAGGTTTTAGACTTATCTTCACACATGTACACACACACACACCGACCAACCAACGAACATCCATTTCGGGGTCGGGCTGGAACAATACTCGATATCGCACTGAGCTGTGGTTACAATGACTGGGTAACATGCCGTTACCACAAGTTGTATATTATTTTTCTGTTGTGACAACAGTGATATCCTGGTATGGACATTGTTACAGTTTTTTGTTGTTGTTGGTTTTGTACTTTATTTCAATAATAGCGTTTGTTTTTCATAAAGGTATTTTTCAAAATTTCCAAAAAACCATTTGTTGTGTGTTGTATCATCCTGCCGTTAGTTGCCATGTTGCTTTCCTTTGCTCCTCATGGACCACACTTTCACTCACTCACCTACTCACCTGTATGTGTGTGGTGTCTGTCTGTCTGTCAGTTCTAAAGACAACAGTCATTTATCTTTACATTTTACATGAATGAAGTTGAAAAGACTAGTATTTCTTGGAGCAGATGTTGCTGCTGTTGCCAGCTCCTGCTGCTGATGATGATGTTGATGATGAGAAGACATTTGTCGTATGGTTTATGTTGTACAACTTTATTATTGCTGTTGTAACCCAGCACCCACATATGTTTGAAGACAACACCCTCACACACACACACACACACACACGCTAAGCACACACTGTTTATGCAATGAATTGTTAATGCGAAAAATAATATTTTTGCTCTGTGTTCCAGCAGCAGCAGCATCTGAGGGACGACAAAGAGAAAAAATGTTAACTTGTAATTTATATTTGAAAACTTTTACCGGAATTCATTAAGGGTACTCGGTAAGGTACGGGTACGGAAATGAAGGGTACTCTCGATAAGCTTTCCAATGGTACTAATGTTGTAACTTTAACAGAGCTCTGTTAACTGTTATGTTAGCTGTAATATTTTGTATTTTCAGGCTTACACGTGAATTTTCATTCTCACGATAAAAATGAGACTTTAAATATTGGAAAAAAACATATTTTTATTAACCCATTAGTGGACGAAGTTCCCTGGGCACTATCTTTAAGCGATTTACACCAATTACAAATAAAAATGGTATTGTTAATTTGTTTTAAAAATAATTTATTCAAAAAAGCTTATGGTTTTGGAGTTATGGATCGTCCCTTATAAGGGACGCTGCGCATTGGGCACACTTGGCTTATGATATTCCTTAAAGCAATTTTTAGGGTGGAGACTTTTGTCACACTTCTTACAAATAAAGTTAGACTTTTTGCCGCATAATCCACAGCGTTTATATGTTTCTGAATATTCAATAATGTGGTTTCTGCCATCATATCTTGTATCTGCAGTGACATTGCTATTGCGCAAACCTCTTGATGCTGGGGTACCATACGATTCCACATATGATGTTGCAATATAACGGCGAAAATTTAGAAGAGTTGATTATGCCGGATCATTGGGATGTAACTTCTTCATTAACAGCCATGCATTCACTACTGACCATCAAGCAAATATGCAAATATGGGCCACCACCATCAGTATCTGCACCATCTATTGGTGGGATCGCGTAAATTTCAATGTCGTGCAACTCATTATCGCCAATAACATCCAATTCATTCAGTTTTTCAGAAACTGTAAGTCTGCACATATAAGATTTATTACTCAATCAGTGGATTACAATTGTACTACGGGCGCAGTGTCCCTCTTAGGGGACGTTGCATTCATAGTCACTTTATGCACGTGTCACAACAATTTATTTTATTTTTTGGGCATAAACTAGTTTATTACACTTACTTACAAATAACAATACAAACACAATCATAAATATTCACAGAATCATAACTTTATTGAAATTTTACTTACCCAGCTCGAGATTTTTGTTTTTTCACAAATTGGTTTTCCATATTTTGCACAAAATACAACAAGCAACTCGCAAGAAATTAAATGAATGGGATAGAACATAATTCGTTGGAGTGTCAGTAACGGCATAGCATACTTGTTTACAAAAAAACGAGCATTGGAAAGTGCTTCAGTGGAAAATGTGAGAGTCCCTTATAAGGGACACTGCCCACTAATGGGTTAAATTATAAAATTATTGAACGGACAGGCCGACAGGGTCGGCACAAAAGTACATATGTGCTGGAAGGCAACTGTATTAAAAGCCTTAGTCCACTAAATTTAAGTAAAATAAAATTACTCAACTCGTATAAACGCTAAAATAATTATCTAATAATTTTTAAAAAACATCTATCCTAATAAGCCCTTTATCTGACTAAAATTGGTTTAAGGATATGTCTGCAGTTGTCTTCAAAAATTAAGACTTCTTCTAACCAATAGCATAAACCGCCTTCCATAAAGGTCAATTTTCTAAGAGCTTCAGGAAGTTTAAAAAAATCAGGAGTGGAATTTATTTATATGGAAAAGTTGACCACTCGCATGATTTATGTTCACTGAACTCTCTTCCCAATACGTTACGCTGAATGGCATGTGGCACCGTCTTGTTGAAACCACATGTCATGCAAGTCATGCTGTTGCATTTTGACAAAACACTGGAAGACCCTTTATAGACGTAGGACCGTAGGACAATTATTCCCCCAGGACGTAGGACAATTATTCCCCCAGCTCATAATCCGCACCAAACTGTGACTTTTTCTGGATATATTCTTGGCTTTTGCAATTGTTTTGTCTGAACTGAAGATATTTGACAGTGAAACAAAACTCGAAAAATGCGTGGGCGGTTTAAGCCAGTTCTACCAAAAATAATTTGGCACCAACCAAACTGCAGCCACCTGGGTATCAGATTATTTCTTCTAGCTTCCATTAAAATTAAATAATGGAGGAGGTATGTACTGTTAACTTCCAATTCCAAAAATATTTTCAATTTACAAGGAATTCTCTAAAGTCGGCGATTCTAGGTAGCACTTGATTTACCTATCATTTGTATTTTTTTCAGAGCCCACATTGTAATAACACCTCTCTGTTACGTTACGTTTACATTGCCTTTCTGAAAAAAAAAATCATTAAATGTATTCTGCATGAATTTCCCAAATTTTGAGATTGAATTTGAATTGCCAACGTTGCCATAACATTTTAAATATATGTATCTCAACATGTATAAATATTTGAAGCGCTATCAACGAGAATTTACGCAAAAAAGTGTTGGGGATTTTGTGCGGAAATCCCCGACCCACAAAAGTGGAATTGCGAGAGGAAACAAACAATGCATTCAAAGCAGGAGCTGGAGCTGTTGAGTATCTCGTGCTCCCATAGGTTTTAGACTTATCTTCACACATGTACACACACACACACCGACCAACCAACGAACATCCATTTCGGGGTCGGGCTGGAACAATACTCGATATCGGACTGAGCTGTGGTTACAATGACTGGGTAACATGCCGTTACCACAAGTTGTATATTATTTTTCTGTTGTGACAACAGTGATATCCTGGTATGGACATTGTTACAGTTTTTTGTTGTTGTTGGTTTTGTACTTTATTTCAATAATAGCGTTTGTTTTTCATAAAGGTATTTTTCAAAATTTCCAAAAAACCATTTGTTGTGTGTTGTATCATCCTGCCGTTAGTTGCCATGTTGCTTTCCTTTGCTCCTCATGGACCACACTTTCACTCACTCACCTACTCACCTGTATGTGTGTGGTGTCTGTCTGTCTGTCAGTTCTAAAGACAACAGTCATTTATCTTTACATTTTACATGAATGAAGTTGAAAAGACTAGTATTTCTTGGAGCAGATGTTGCTGCTGTTGCCAGCTCCTGCTGCTGATGATGATGTTGATGATGAGAAGACATTTGTCGTATGGTTTATGTTGTACAACTTTATTATTGCTGTTGTAACCCAGCACCCACATATGTTTGAAGACAACACCCTCACACACACACACACACACACACGCTAAGCACACACTGTTTATGCAATGAATTGTTAATGCGAAAAATAATATTTTTGCTCTGTGTTCCAGCAGCAGCAGCATCTGAGGGACGACAAAGAGAAAAAATGTTAACTTGTAATTTATATTTGAAAACTTTTACCGGAATTCATTAAGAATGTATGATTGTGTGTGTGTGTGTGTGGGAGTGTGTGTACGAGTGTTCTTTGGTGAAAAATGAAACCTGACTGCCGTTGTTGCTGTTGTTCTTGCAGAAAACATTTAACAATGATAATTTGTTTTAATTTTGAAAAAGCCAAATGTCAGCTTCAAACATCTTTGCCAAGTTTAAACTAAAATTTTAAATGAAATTTAATTAAATACCGAAAAAAGTTATCATTACGTCAATTCATATTAGAAGAAGTTTTTAAGGTTTTTTCCTTTTCATTTTGTCATTTTAGGTTAGGTGGTTGGTTGGTTTGCGGGTGGGTGGATGTGTGTGTATTTGGTTGTAAGATGGGCGAATGAATGGTAATAGTGGGATTTTTCTTGACATTTAACTTATTTGACAGACAAACTTTGACAGTATAATAAAGTTATGTTATGAAATATTAATATGTTTGACATATTATGACATTAATTTTTAACTAACCAAACAAAAAAAATTATTTAAATATAAATATTCAAATATTAAATATTTATAAATAATACAAATGATGTAGCTTGGTTTTAGAAAATTTGTTAATGCCGGTGGGCATAAAGGGAGAATGTGAATTGGTCCAAACTTGGTAAATCATAATATTTCCATCAAAAATAGATCTTATTTAAGGACAGACTGTTACGTCCTGCCTCCTCGGATATCCATCTCACGAAAAGGCAACCGATAAGAAAATGTCTCTCTTAGAAATATTTTCCGATTTGATTGGAATTTCGCACTTCGTAATACTTGTTTACGGCTGAGGTCAGATACAACAAGTAAGCCAAGGTTATAGTCATGCGGACCGGCTATGTGATACCCTACAACACTGTTATATATTATAAAGTCGCCATAGGTCCAATTTCATTTTGGTTACCATTGGTTTTTGATCGGTGGTATTTGACATATATTTAGGCCCTCTGTCGTGCTGATATGCCTACAAAACATTTTCACAAATAAGTAGTGGTCCATTTTATCCGCTAAATATTATCCATCCAAAATTCTAGGCTTTTACCCTGTCCTAAACTATAACATCATGCGACATTTCGTGTCGATTTGTCTAAAATTTGGACCTCCATTCAAAATTACATGAGGATCGGACCATAATTGCGACCTTAAACGTGGTTACAAATTAACATGGACAGATGGATGGACACACATAGCTAGATTTACTCAGCTAGGCGAATTATATTTTACATCGTGGGTCTAGGACCAATATTTCGCCGACTTACAAATGCTACCCTGTCCTAAACTCTAACCTTATGCGAAATTTCATGCCTATAATTTGGACCTCCATGCAAAATTTCATGATGATCGGGCGATAAATGCGACCTTAAACGTGGTTACAAATTATCATGAACAGATAGATGGACACACATAGGTAGATCTACTCAGCTAGGCGAATGATAGGTTACATTGTGGGTCTAAGACCCATATTTTGCGGCCTTACAAACATTTTGCTGTAGGTTATAAAAATTAACAATATCAACCTATTTTTTCTGCTCCTCCCCCGCAATGGGCTACAGTTCTGAATAATCGTTTTAAAAAAAAATGTAAAATGATAAGCAGATTTCCTCCAAACTTGGCTTGTCTCAATATTTTAATCAAGGTAATTAATATTTTAATCTGGTAGCTCCCGAAAACGTAAGATTACTTAGTCCGAACTAATTCATACTTCTTTTTCAAATATTTGAATAACCAATTAAAAATCTTATGGGCGAGTCACACATTTTTTTCGAACTTCGGATTGTTAATACCAAAACTGAGTATTTTAAAGAAGTCAAAGCTAATTTTAAGGCAAGTTTTAACTAGACTCCACCACAGCTGCGAACGACAAGACTGAGGACAAATTAGTGCCTAGCAAGAACTTCCATTACAAAATAATGATTTTCAAAACCTATTTTTAAAAGATCAATCTACTAACACCATATATTTTGTTAAGGGCATGGCACCCAAAATGTTGCCATTTTTGGCGACGAAAAGTAGAAAATGTATTTCTTCTATGTTAGAAGCCCCTCCGCCGGTATTGAACTCGAAACTTTATAATTTGTAGTAAAATACAACACACACTGTGCCACTGCAGCGAACATATATTTTTTTAAGTCTCACATCTACATCAAAAGCTTGTCGTATTTTATTTTTTCTTCACTTGCCGAGGCCAAGTCTCGAAGTCACAGCCTTAGGTTTTAATGCCTGAAGCGCACACCCATTGCTGACGGCACTTATTACTTAATGCATATTTTGAACCTACTGGTAATGCAGAATGTAATTTGTTTACATAATTTATCAATAGGATATTCACACAGATTGCAAGTTTTTGCTGGGTGTTTAGCGAATATAGCCTTTCTCAGATGAATGCAATTGATTTTTTTCAGTTCTCCTAACCAAAACACTCGAAAGGTTTCCATTGTTTATTTGTTTTGTGAATAAAACGTTGCTATTATACAACAGCAGTACTAGAGATTAGCCGTTTCCGTCTTACTCTCGGGCTGTTTTCCACAATTTATTCAGTCGCATCAAAAGCAAAGTCGAATTAAGAGAATGAAAGGAAAATGAAATTTCATCGAGAAAATTTACTGCAAAAAAAAAAGAAAAGCGAACGTCAAGAAAAGTGTGTCATTTTCAATTCACTAAATTTACTTAACTTTGTTCACATGAACCATATGAGCTCACAGACGTACTTATGTACATACAAAATGCTCTCAACTGGATATACGAGGTTGGTATGAAAAAATGAATTAGTATCAAACATAGACCAGGGTCGATCGAAATGAGAATACCTGAAAATGCAAGGGTATGAATGTATGAGGGAATTGCAGAGTTATTTAAAGCGATTGAGAAGAAAAATCTCGATAATTCGATTTGAAGGTAATTTCGATTTGAAGGTAATCGGGACCTTGTGGATGGTCGCTATCAGAAATTTTGAAGTTTATGTTCTGTTGACGCTGGCGTGTTGTTTACGATTTTAAGGCAATCAGGAACTTATGGTCGACGGATTGAAGGTTATGAGGAATAACGAGGTTGTTGCTCTTAATGGCGTTGGCGTTCAGGTTGTTGCCGATTAACCTCTAAATCGGCGTAGGGAAAATCAGTGCATAGTCATCGGGCTGATGAGCGGTAAACCATTGGGTTTGGGATACTCGGGATCAGCAGTCCAGGCCTTCGTAGACGGATTGGGGTTCGATCGGGTTCGGCAGTTCTCTGAATGTAGGTTCGGCATTCGATGTCTAAGGAGATGGACCGAAACTCATTTGGGTTCGGCCGCTCACTGTGGATATGCTCGTCCCCGATGTTTAGACTTTTGCAGATGGATAGGGACTCGTTCGGGTTCGGCAACCGATGTCTAGGACTTTGCAAGTGGATCGAAACTCTTTGGGGAACGGCAGCTCACTGTGGGTGAATTTATATTTGCGAGAAATTGCAAAGAAGATCTGTCCGTTTCTGAAGGTCTCATATAATTACACCTTCCGACTTTTAGGTATTTTGGAGGTTTTAAATGCATTTTACACTTAAATGAGCTGCAGTCCATTTATTCATGTTCTCAGAGGATACAAACTTTCCCTGATAAAAACTTGCAATACTATTTTTAATCGATTACATTTTTCTGCACCTCCATTTTCGACTGGACTATTCAACTCCATATTAAAATAAACCCCATATGTAGGTTCTGTCCGATTTTTTCTGCTTCCCAGTTTTTATCTCAATCAACTATGTTCTGAACAATTTCGATGTACTCCCTCTCAAGAAAGCACTGTTGTGTATCCACCTTATCACATGCCCCTCATAACCTGCCACACATGCATGCTTTGTGTAGTTTAGTGAATCTACTTAATATACAATTAATAATCACGATATGCATTTTTCGCTAGTTCTTCTTATATGAAAAAAGGAAGGTTGAACAAAATATGAACATATACTTAAACATTTACCCCGCCGCCAGCCAGCACTTCCTTCTTTGACATAATTCACATTTCTTTTTCTTTGCTTCTCTCTTGGAAATGCCAGAAGACGAAAAAGACTGAAAGAATTAAGCAAATGTGCATAAGTACAGATGTATATGTAAGCATATAGGTCACGCCGAGATTATATTACGTGTTTTATGATTTCATAATCAAAACTAAAGAAAAGAAAAAAATAAAATAAAAGAAAATAACAGGGAAATCGTTTTAAAGAAACTGCACCAAAAAAAAAAAGAACAGCCATATCGAAACGACAAAAACTAGATATGCCATAAAATTTATTCAATTCTTTTGTTCAAGTTCAGTTGAACGGCACAATCAAGAGCGCTGAAGAAAACAAAGCGTTTACGTGTCTCGCCCGATTGGAGTTCCAAGAAAGTCATGTCACGTTGCATTTAATATGCGAGCATAATAAGATCATATTTTGCAAGATTTGTCAAAGACGCTCGCTTGTGAGCGTTTGACTTTTGATATCAAATTTTTCCATGTTCTTTTTCTTCTGCTTTTGAATGGATGGACATTTGCCCGAGGGGGTTATATTGGAGAGTAACTGCAAGAGACATTTAAAAGATAAAATTGCAATAAATGCACTGAAGATAAATATTTTATTGAATTTGTGTCATTATTGTCAACTGAACGAGTGTGGGGAATGGCGTCAATTTTTGGGGCGCTCATATCACAAAAATATTCGGGGATCAAGAGGGAAAGCATTATTTGAAATGACAATAAATTCCTTATATGGTAACGATATTCGGGATCTAGAGGTATTTATACTAGCGTCTTTCTATAAAGTGGGCTTTATGGTAATTTATATTCTGCACCATACTATGGTGTGTATATTGAGTTTGTCATTCCGTTTGTAACTTCTCGAAAAAATGATTTTAACACCCACAAAATTTTAATCAGCACAGGTTATGTAAGAAGGGATGAGATAAAAAAACTGCAATAAAGTCAAACGCCATACTTTTTATTTTATTTATTTTTTTAAATTTTATTGAATGAAAGCAAAACATGTCGGAAATAAGTTAGATTTGTTCGAATTGGTCACCTTTGGCACGAATTATGGCCTTCAAGAGGCCAATGAAATCGTCACACGCTGCCCGAATGTTGCTCTGCGGTATTTTGGCCCATTCCCGGCGAAGCGCTTGCTTGAGGTGATCGACACTTTGGTATTTTTTAGTGCCACCCTTGCTTTCCAAAATACTTCAGACACAATAGTCCAACGGATTGGTACCCGAAAATTTACCATTGTGCGCTGGAAATGAAGCGAGGAGCCTCATTTTGCAACCATTTTTTTCGCGATAATATTCGGCATTTATTCTGGTGCCACGGTCGATTAATACGAGCGGAGAGCTACCATCGGCTGTTCTGGCGGCCCACTCCATCACTATGGCCGGCGCTTGAGTTCTGGTAGCCAACCGAAGGTGCACATTTTCAGCTGACCTCTTTGGCAAGTAAACACGATCATTTTGTTTGTTTACAAACTGCTGGACAACGAATGTTTTTTCATCGGAGAAAACCAAATTCCGTAGTTCACCACTTTCGGCCAAGCAAAGCAATTCTTTAGATCTTTTGAATCTATTATCTTTCTGTTGCGGTGTAAGTTCTTGCACTTTTTGGAATTTCAATGGCTTTACCCCGAACTCATTTTTCAATATTTGCCAAATGGAATATTGCGATATGTTCAGCTAACGAGCCATTTTTCGGCTACTGCGACGCGGGTTTCGATTAAGACGCTTCCTTACTTTTCGAACCATTTCTGCTAATGTTACTGTTTCTTTCGTCCACTTTCTTGACGTCGGGCTACGCTACCAGTATCACGATAACGAGTGATGGTACGAGACTCAAAAAATTTATTCACATTTAAATGCGGGAGTGTTCAAACGATAGCCACTTGTAGTTCTCCAGCTAAATATAAAGAAATCACACTATCACGCTTGAATTCCATCACGAATAATTTTTTTTGTTGGGAAATTCTCACCAGAATGCTTTTGTATGCTTATAAACAATATAATGAGCTGTCACTGAACTAATTTTAAGTTTGTTGGAGTTTTTTTCATCTCACCCTGTATATCATTTTACTATTATTTTTTTTTTAAATATTCTATCTATGTAGCAGTATTTCTGAGAGAGACTGACTTGAGAGAGATCCACTTGTTTTTACAATTTCATATTTGTTGTTTCTTGGAAAACACTTTATAAAAATGTGATAAATAAAAACCTTGTAAAAACTAAATTCATTTCCATTAAGGATTATATTTGTTATTAAAACATACTACTACTTTGTGTTCCTTAATTGGCCATTACTGGATGGGATGGAAGATATATTTTCCATGTAACAACAGCCTAAGCCTTGAGGCTTAAAGAAATGAGCTTTCTTTCTGCCTCCCTCTCTCTCTCTCTCTCTCTCTGTTTCTCTGCCGAAAATTAACATTACATTGAGGTTTTGTTGCATATTTTGCAATTTTCTGTTTTTTTTTTTTCTTTCGTTCGTTTAACTAAGGCATGATGTTGTAGACTTGTGTTTGTACAACAACAACAACAACAACTACAGCAACAATTATAAATAACATTTAGAAAATGCTTCTGCTTCCGAGAGAGTATGTAAATATTTGGCATAACAACAGAAATCTTTCATTGACAGTACCTTCCACTTCTACTTGGGATTCTTCTTCTTCAGCTGCTGCTTCTGCATCTTCAACATTCATCGACAGGGTACTTCACTCAAAGTAACATCCTTGAATATCATCACACTCTGGGCTAAGCTTGGCATAGATATTTTCAAAGGAGAAACTTTTCGTTTTTCGGGGGAATTTGTTGTTACCGTTTGCAACCCTACTCCGCCTCCATCCTTGTTGTTGTAGGCATCATCAACAGTTGGGAAAACTCAGCTGCACAGAGAGGCAGAGCGAGTGAACAACAGCAACGGCACCAGGCACAATATATGAAGTTTTCAACAGCAACACCAACAAATGATTGAAATTTAGGTTTAGCAGGAAAATTTGTTAAAAATTTCGCATAGTATTTTGTTAACGTTAGTCTAAAACAAAAGAAAAAAAACGAAAATAATGGAACAACAATGCCTGCCAGAGGTGAGGTTAGATGTGTATATTTTCTTTTTTTTTGTACTCATGTATGTGTGTTTGTCGTTCACCAAAGCGGTAACGGGGTCGAAAATCTTCATTAAAATGTTGCACACAAAGGCGGTTTCCATGTGAAAAGTCTTTTATTTTGGCCATCAAGAGTATGGGATGTAAATTATGGTCTTAATATTAAGTGGTGGTGGATTACATGTTTTCATAGTTGCACAGTGGTTTGGAAATACAATAGGGAGAAATTTTTCTTCAAAAGAAAAAAATATAACGCTAAAAATATTATAATAATAAAAAACAAACATAAATTAGAAAGTCTTTTTGAAATTATTTGCGCTGAGATTAATTCGAACTTCGTAGAATGCCTCAGGTAGATTTCAAATGACAATAATAATAAGTGTATAATAATAATAATTGTTATTACTATATTTTGTTGTTTTTACGGATTAGGAGATAAAAACGTATTTATGTCGGGATCTCCTAACTGATGTAAAGACATAAAACCTGCTACGATTCTTTTCGGGGGAAAAATAAGTCCAACCCGGGACCGGGTTTGCCATTACATCGGGTTGAAAGCGTTAGCCTGCCAGTTTATTTGCCTGCGTCTAGGACTCTGCATCGATATGCATCGAGATATCTTTTTTTTCGATTTTTATACTTCTTCACAGCATAATTTTACAGCTTGCCAAATTTTTCGTCCCACAGCATAGTCGGCATTAGGGTTTCCACTGCTATATTGCCTGTCACCATATCCAGCTCCAGGATTTGGATTGCAATTGGACTGCAATTGAAAAATGTATTCCTAGCACAGGTCGATTTCATCTATTTCTTCGTATATGCAATACGAAGTTCTACATTTGCCTATCATATGTAAGTTTATCCTAAATTATCCTTGATCGCTAAGCAGGTTTGACGAAAATTCTCAAAGCAAATGTCTGTTAGACTGCGAGTAGTGAGTTTGCCCTTTTCTACACCTAATTCCTTCTCCCCATATCTCGCCCCTGTTGGTCGTAGTTTAAACTTTGCTGTGTGTGTAGCGTAACTTCGCCAATATTTAAGGTGACTTCTGTCGGTATATGTCGCCTTGTTAAAAGGAGTGTCTATGTTTTGCGTGTAGCTAAGCTGAGTCCGTATGTATGGCTGTGCTCTGATCATTACTTGTCTCAATTTACGTTCTCCTTGTCTCTGATACATATTATAACAGTTATGTCATCCATGAAGGGGCATTTCCATCCTTAATATTCTATCGTAACTTATGTACCACTTGGTCCTGACAAAGAATGTGGAGATTTGAGCTATTTCTGACGTGATCTTTAGGTTCCGTTCGCTTCGGTTGTGCTGTAAATCAATTCCTGGCTGTTTAAATGCGCTTCAAATAAGATGGGAAATTGAAGTGAGCTTTTAGTGCTTGTTGGACGCTTTTCCATCTGAAGCTGTTAAAAGCTTTTTTAGCATAGAGTCTCAGGGGACTGATATGGTGGTTTTTTAGTTACGCTGCTTCGAAGCGATGGATGATCTCACTAAGGGCGCCAACCGTGGACCTTTCAGGCCTGAAGCCACGCTGCCTGCTTGATAGGACTCCTTTTATGTCAATGGCTCTTTGCTTTGTCTGTGTTTGACAAGCCTTTCAAGTAGCATACGAGAGATCTTTCGCATTTACTTCTTCCGGAATACATAAATAGGACATTAATGTCGATTTAATTCGTTTAGTTGAACCTGCATATTTTTAGTAATTTTATGAAATCTTGTGCATATCGTAGGACGCAGGACCAAAAAGGATGATATCATCTTTAACATCGCATTTAAAAATAAAAACAAAAAATCTTGGTAGTAACTTAGTTTCACGCACTATTCGAAATTAAAAAAACAGGAGCTAGAGCCAAATTTCGCAGCAGAATTGTTTTTTAAGAAAGTTTTCGGGTTTTGTGATATGCGAAGTTTGAAGAAAGTCGGACACACAAATTAATATATTTAAACTTTGGTTTAGGCCAAGAACGGCGTTAACTTCATAAAAGATTTGTGATATCTTTTCTCTCAAAATTTTGACATTTGGTTAGTTTAACGTTGGTCGAAATACTAGTGAATATTATTTTTTTTTAATAGTTAATTGAAATTATTAATATTATTGAAAATATCAACCTTTCTTGGAAATGTACCATAAGAAATTTTCAATGCCCAATTTTAGCAAATATCCAATACCTGGATCAGAGTGCGTACTTATTTAATAATAAATAAAAAAATAGATTTTGTGGACTTTGCCCATTGTATGAACATCGCCGAATAACATATGTTCGTGCCGTTTGATCCTTGCACCCGATTCAATCGATAACTTCGCACTCTGTCCAGCATCACTTCATACCACTGTACACATAATGGCAGGCATTTTTGGCGCTTATCCTTATAGCCAGCACATCGTAGATTTTCACATGAAAATTATTTTGAATATTTATGTGCGTTTATGTGCACTCCAATAAATAAATTTCAATTTTCATTAAATCTAAATTTTCATTAAATTGAAACATAAATCGTTTTAAGAACAAAGCCGAAAAGGCAACAGCAGCAACACAGCTCAGCCCATATCCTGATTAAAGATAGATATTTTACTGCTTATTTAAGACGGCGATGAGCAACTGGTCTGCTGGTCTCTGGGTATTGTAAACAATTTTAAATAAATTTCAGGCAACATCGACTGTTCTTTTTTCTTTCCTAGTAAAAAATTGAATAAAAGCTCTAACCGAGAAAAGGGCCATGAATACAAACTGTTATGGCGGTCCAAATATGACTTCGGGGGATCAGAAATGGTAGTGAAACGAACAAGGCTATATAATGTCCAATGAAGCATAAAAAGAACCCAACACACACCCACACAGAGATGGGCGGACGGACGGACGGAGAGATGTGAATATCTAGATTAATGCTCGAAACAGCCCACATGAAAAGAGCATCCTTAAATGGTTTCAAGTGGTTACCTACAGATAGATAATAACATAATTGGATACCACTTGAGCATTGTGATGGTAGGCACAGCTCCTAACCCATGCCGCCTGCAGCCGACTAGGCTAAACGGCCGATACAGCCAACCGACACCCCAAAAAGGGCATTGGGGATTGAAACAAATGTGTGGAAGAAGACACAAAAAAGAAGGAAAACTTTATTTCGACCATAATAAGTTTTCGAATAAAATAAAATGTAATAACAAGAAATTGTGGAGCTTTGTTTTGTTCGCCGGTTGTTATGGTTTCAAATTTGAGAAAATATTCAAAAGAGGTATCCTTTTTTTCCTTTCGGTACACAATCCAACTTTTCCCATGTGTAGGTGGCAAGCGACCATTCTACATTCTACCAAAAAAAGGGAAACAAACACCAATTTGGTTTTTGTATTTTTCATAAGATTTCATATTCAAGAAAGAAAAATGAAATTGTTGTCGTTCGTATTTTCCTTTTTTTTCCAAGTTCTTCAAATGGTTTGTCGGTTACCCTTAAAAGTTTTATGGTTATTTTATGAACACAAAAAAAAAAATAAAAAATAATAATAATTGGTGCCCAACAAATCTTGTCGAAGAGCAACAACAAGAGCAACATCAGTCGTACAACAACTAAACCGGATTCGAGCAAATCACCACCACTCTATATTTCTGCACATTCATGCGTCATGGTGCCTGGCCGGAGCAAAGAAAAAAGGATACATGAGATAACATAACAATAACATGTTTTGTTGACCCATTCTTTGTGGCCGGCCCATAAATCATTTCGCATTGCCACAAATCTAGTTTCGAAATACTCTAGACCTCAATATTCAACTCTATTTTGTTGGATACCGAAAAAAAGAAGAAGAAGAAAAAACGAACAAGTCTTCAAGGGATAAAGTAAAAGCAAAGAAATATTTAATACTGGGATATGCTCCTACTTTGCTTATACATTAGATGTATTATGGATTATTTATGAGATGAGGATGATGAATATCCTGGGTTGGCTAGGGTCACAACGTGTTTGTGCCTGTTTTGCTTTCATCTTAAGTACTTTCGATTAAAATGAAAGCAGCAATTACTAACCACTGGGTGGGCATTGAGATAAATTAAATCCTAAGCAAAGTTTTTTATACCCTCCACCATAGTATGGAGGGTATATTAGGTTTGTCATTCCGTTTGTAACACCTCGAAAAATGTTTTTAGACCCCACAAAGTATAAAATTCTATGTATATTTAGCGATGTCCGCCCGTCTGTGGAAATCACCCTAGCTTCTGAACAAAGTAAAATAGGTTGATAAAATTTTACTCAAACGTGTATTATGTCTGCAGGACTGTTGGTATTGAAAATGGGTGATGTAGATCCACGTTTTGGTATAGCCCCCATATAACGGTACATCTCTTTTTTTCAGTATTGTGGTGATTTAAGCGATATTATCCACCGGAAATGTTTCAAATTTGGTATTTGAAGTTCGCAATGGGCACTACAGCCTATGTTAGAAAATTGTCTGTGCAGGTCCACGTTTTGGTATATATAGCCAATATATAATGGTATTCGGTATTTTCAAGATTTAAGGTGCATTTTTTTTTTTTTTTGAAAAGTGTCAAATTCGTTCGAATTTGCCGAACTTACAGTTTTGTTACTTGTTAATTTATGGTAAGTGAAGAAGAAAGTTTCTTTGTGGAAAAAGCTTAAATAAAACAAAACAAGTCCCCTTTCGCACCAAACAGATATTATGATGTCACAGTTTGAACTACATCGGATACTCACTACGCTTCTTATAACGTACATTATGTTTTTAAGATTTAACATTGACGTTGTTCAACATACCCTATTTTCACACTAAATATTCTATAGGCAAAAATATTGAGATCTGCGAAGTTGGAATAAATCACTAACTAAATTCACACTTGTATTGAAAGTCATTTATCTGTAAAATGTTGGCCTTTTGCGGGGTAAGACTCAGAAGTAATGGAAACAATCATGAGGAAAATCATGAAAAAATCAGGGTTGGGAGTTATGTTATAAATTTTAATGGGCGATCATGATGTTGTGATTGAAAATACTCACAGTATCGATTCGAGGAACAAACTTTGAGCAAAAAATCAAGAAGCGCAAAATTCTACCAAAACGTGCAGACATATTCCACTGCAGGGACAAAGGAAGAAATCAGGTAATGGATACAGATATCGGGCTAAAAGTATGGGAAACGTACTTTTTCAAGTTAGTGGCATACGGTGTAGAGTTCAAGCAGATTCCAGAGAACCAATCTCAGAGCAAAATTGGATAAAGACAGCCCTAAATCGACAGAGGAATTATGAGTCAGGATGGACTATGATGCTATGCACCATATGGAAGGCGTACCCAGGTCCGTCACGATAAATTCCGGATTTAACCAGCAAAGACAGAGCTATGTTAACGTTTACAGAACTAGTCAAAAATTTTTTTTATATAAAATTACTAATTTTACTGAGGTCTTCTGCAATAGCCATAACATTATCATTCCACGAAGAAATCTTTGTGAATAAAAATCTATAGATCCATTGGCAAATGAGATAGTAAAGTTTACGGTCCGGTGACTATAAACGTCAATAGTCAGGCGGCACTAAAGGCGCTACATTTATTTACCACTAAATCCGTGGCAGTTTTGGGGTGTAGGGACTCTTTGAAAAAAAAAATGGTCGTCCATCAAGCTCTGTTGGTTTCAAGGCCATTGCAATATTCCAGGTAATGAAGTAGGAGATGAGTTGACAAGACGATGATCCTAATCTATTAATATTGAAGTCGAGAATTCGGTTAGACCACCCTTGTGCAACTTCTTCCGTGCGATACATGAACATTACATCGGGAGATTTCAACCAACTGTCCAGATGAAAGGGGATGTAATGTCTCTAGGGGATCATGGCCTATAATCTCTGGGAAGAGAACAAAATTGCTCATCTCCAACATGTCACAGGTCACTGTAGCGTAAGGGTCATGACTTCTAAGTGGAGTGGTGACAATAGCGATTACTATATTCTCTGCCAAGATGAGGTTACGATATGCTCTGCCACTCTCCACCTCTCATCAATATGAGACACAGACTCGTGGGAGAGACAACTTATATACGATCTGTCTTCATTCTCCGACACAGAACCACCAGTAATACTTTAGTTAGCCAGAAGATTAAAGTGGCCTAAAACGACACGATAAATTCTTATTCGTGGATTATAATTGGTTATTATCTTTTAAATCTGTTTTTTTTTTTCCTTTTCTTCTTCAAGGTCAACGAGTAGAGATGTCGCCTTAGGGCAACTGCGCGTTTCTTAACCTAATCTTTTTATTATTCAAAATGTTAAATTTTTAGGGGAGGTACGGGGAACAATATTTTCCATTATTTCACTTTACCTTAGTTTGATATATATATTCCCACCAAACAAGTTTGGACTATATCGGGAACTCGTGGAGTTACCTGAAACAGTGGAACGATGTATTTGATTTTTTACACTCACTCTAACGTAGGTAAAAATATTAGGATGTGCTAAGTTTGATAAAATTCGGACACAGATTTCTACATTTTTACGGTTATTTTTTAAAATAGTTACCCTTTGTGGGGAAGTACAAGAAGAGAAGACAATTTTGTCCTAGTCGATCCTAATCTTAACCATCTTTTCATCTGCAAAACAATACTTCTGAGGATTGAAACCGAACATAATGACATCTTTACATTCTTGAACCGTCGATTATTCCTAATCTAGACCATATTTTTATCTACAAATCTGTACTGCTCTGTTCAATTACATAATTATTTCAAAACATAAAATTGTTTATATTCAATTGAAAAAAAAAAAACTATTTTAAATAAATGGCAACTATTAAATTTTGTCAAGCAATTAATGTATTGAATACTCGACACAGGAGCTCAAAAAGTTCAAACCTAAATTTAACCCAATTGAAAAGGTCAAACAGAAAAAAAAAAAACGCAACGCTCTTTAATGTCGTTAGGCCATATTTATAGCTTTGCCCTGATAAAATATTTCAAATTGACCCTTTAATCCTCTTTTCAGTGTCGCAGTATTATAAAATTAAAGCGTGTAAATTCTGTTCTGCACACTCGCCCCAAACAGTGCCAATGCCACTTACCCCCCAAACCCCACATCCCAAAGACAAACATTTAAAATTTGGGACAATCCTCTCAATTTAGTATTTGGTTCGTTTCTTTTTTTATTTTTAGTCGGCATTAATCCTTTTTGACACTCAACTACCCCGGCAGCAAAAAAAAAAAGCTACGAAGGAAAGGCACTAGGATTTGTGTGACAATTCGTGTTAATATCACAACAAAATCTCTTGCAGCAATTATCCTTTTCTTAGATACATCTACCATAAACTAAAGCTACTAACAAGTTAAAATCGTCGAGTGTGTGTGGGTGTGTGTGCTGGGGTCTGGAAATGCCTCCCAAGTGGGCTAATTTACAGTTGTCTGCCTTGGACGGTAATCGGAGTTGTCGTCCTCGGGTAGCCTTGTATTGTTTTTAATAATTTTATAAACCTTTGGCTAAATTAGCATTCTGCTGAGGGGAGGGTGGTGGTGCTGTTGGCGGTGGGCGGGTTGGTTCTAGGCAGTGGATTATTTATTTGCTTTCACACATAACACGTTCTTGTCCTCGGCGACATTATCCTGCGCAGACCATGAATTTGACATGCTGTGTGAGTGAGTGAGTGATTTTTATGTTGGAGAGGACACGTGCTATGTGTGTACGAATGTTCGTTGTTGTTGTTTGACGTTCGATGTAATAAAAGAAACCAGCATTTTAATGACCTTTTAATAAGGGTTGTCACTGGAGTGCTGCTGCGACATTGCCAGAGGTTGGTGTTTTTGTTATTCTTGTTCTTGTGGTGTTCCGAGTAATGACTGTTTTCGAATGACATTGTTGTTGTTCTTGTTTTTTTTTTTTTTTTTGTTGGTTACTTGAATGGGTGAGAAGGGTTAATTTGCATAAGTAAACAAATCCATATGTGGTTTTGCCCAGGAATTTACTGCCGAGCCTTAGGCGGAATTAACAACCACTTACAGACACGGGCAGACAGACGTCCATTGAGGGTTGGCATGCCAGAGGCGTTAATCAATTTCCCTATTTACAAAGGCTGTTTATTAAACAGATTTCAAATTAATTAGAGTTGGGAATATTTTATTTCCTCTTTGGTTGGGGAATTTGTTTTTTTCTTTTTAAGAAATAACTGTCTTTTTGTAAATATGCACTAATCCGTTTAGTGTTGTCAATGCCATTTAGTGTGACCTTGCGATGAGGTTGGGTTGGGTTTGTATGGACAACCTGTTGCATTGAATATACTTTTTTAGAGTAGATTTTCTGCAATTTCATTGTGAAATAATACATTTGAAAATAAAAAGTAGAAAAAGAAAAACATAAAAAATATTGTGTGGTGTAATCCATGTGGCACTTCTTAATAAAATTTAAAAGTAAATCCCTTTTTGAATTCATGTTACATCCTTGCCAGGTTATCTCTCAAATTTTCTCAACTTGTAATAATTTACATAAAACATTGCCAAAATTGCTTTATTCGATACTATTTAATCATACACTTCTGTCGAATGGTTATGGGCAAATCTAAAGTTTATCCCATTTGGCAGCTGAATCAAATTTTCTCATTTACCTAATTTTCATCATGTTGTTGGCTGGCTGGCTGGTTGGCACAGCTGTTGCCTATCGAATATTCATTACATCCTGCTCCTTGATGTCGCTGATGACGATGATGTTGTAATCACATAAAAACTGCTAAAATTACGATTAGATTTTTCAAAATTTCCATTAATAATGGCATATTTTGTCATAGGCTAAACGTTGATGTTATTTGTTTCATATTGGAATATGATAATCGAAAGCTTCAGCTGATATAAAATAAAGTCGTTAATTCAATATTTTGCCAAAATTATGGAGAAACAATTTCAATAAAAGTGATGCGAAATTTTATAACTCCCTTGAGTTGGGATGTTAAATTAAAACAACATAAATTTCGTTGAGTTGAAAATTTATGATAATGGAATTATTTTTGATTATATTTTGGGACAGGTATCGGAAAATGTGCGCTGTGTGTTAGATAATATCTCTTGCAATATTTAGCTGTGTTATTTTGATGGTTGTTTGAATTTTATGAAAAAAATAAATAAATTGTTGGAAGATGAAATGGAACATGGATGGTCAAGGTTTTGTAGATATATCAGGGGATGCTGGAAGAAATTAGATAGACATGAATTACTATGAAGTTGGCGCCCTAGTAAAGCATTCAGATTCTACTAAGTATGTTTAATATACCCTGCAAAAACTTGTGTGATTTATTAGCCGATTAACCCATGAAAAGATAATGTAATGTAGCTAAGGGGTGACAATAATGGATTATTTTCTAAAAAAAAAATACAAAGTAAAGGGGCTTAACTTCCTCATGACCAAGTAACGAATAGCGTCGGAACAGTGTTTACGTCCAACTACAAACCGAAGTTTGTGAGATCTAGACAGGACGTCGAAAAACGAAAAACAAATAATAAAATATGATGATTTATTAAGCTTTTTCTTATCATCAGCTACTACTTACAACAATGCATCCGAAATGCTTATCCAAAATTGATGGATTTTTGGAGAAAACCAAAAAAGCTATACGTTTACTTGTTTTAACTTTTTTCGTGCCTTGCGGCCGACCATGTGAGACGCTACTCTATTAAAAAGCCCCCTTAGGCCCAAACTCATTTTGGTCGATTTTCATACCCTTCACCATACTGTGGGTATATTAGCTTTGCAATTCCGTTTATAACTTCTCGAATTACTCGTGCTAGACCCAACAATGTATATATGTATGTTCTTGATCATCGTAACATTCTAAGCCGATTTAGCGATGTCCGTCTGCCAGTCTGTAGTAATCACGCTATCTTTGGAACGAATTGAGATGGAAGGCTAAAATTGAACACACACATGTATATTTTTCCAGTAGGCAGGTTAAGTTTGAAAATGAGGCCACGGTGCACGTTTTCGTATAGCCCTCATGTAACGGTACCTCCCGATATTCTGTATTTTGAAGATTTAAGAGACGTTATTGACTGGATTTGTTTTAAATTTCGTACTTAAAGATCTAGGCTTCTACAGTCTATGATTAAAAATTACTTTTGAGGTATAATATTCGGTATTTTGAAGATTTTAGAGACATTATTGACCGGAATTGGTACTACAGCCTATGGCAGAAAACTGCTTATTCAGATCCTCGTCTTCGTATAGCCCTCATAAAACGGTTTTAATTTAAGCACTGTTTTTCGACGATTTTTTTTTTAATTTTGTAAGTTCTTTCCAAATGATGGGGGGTATTAAAATTTCGGCCCGGTCAAACTTAGCTGATTTTTTACTTGTTCAATAATGCCACACAGTCTTTTTTAATAATGATACTTTTTGGTTTTTGGCCTGTGACATTTTACGACCTCTGTTGTGTTGATAGGTATTCAAAAAAATGTCACACCAAATGTGTGGTCCATTTTACCCGTTAAATATTATCCAATGACTATCTAAAATGCTTGGCTTCTGTCGTGTCCTAAATGTTATCCTTATACGAAACTATGTGTCTTTTGGTCTTTAATTGGGACCTATAGAGGGTCTGTAAAATCAGTAATTCATTCTAACTCATAAAAGTTTTGCGAACATCTTTAAAAACAATAGGCCAATGAGGATAGAAACAATACATGGTGTTATAGGGTGTAAAAATATTAAATATGTGTAAATTCCGCTTTCCGGACGAACGGACGCACATTGCTAGATCGGCTCAGCTTGGCGAGGTTGGAAGATCCATATTTTACATCGTGGACCTAGGACCAATATTTCAAATCAAACATATAATTTCCTCAACACAAAGTGTCGTAGGGTATAAAAACAGTCGTTCTATTTTTGTAGTTATGTAGTTGAATTTGTGTGTATTTTTACATTTAGGCGCGGATCAAATGAGAGTTCTCAGGAAGAACATTCAGAATATATATGCCTTATATACCCTAAAAATTGATTATCTGAAGAACTAGCTAGAGAAGAACTAGAGAGTTTGCTCTAAGGGTGAAATCTGCTCGTTTTCGAGTGAACTTTGACCCCACTCTAAAACGAGCACCGCATGCTCGCCCTTATTCGACTTTTGCTCATTTTGTTTTTTCTACTCCCAGGAGTGCTCCCGCTCGACTCTTTAACTCTTTAATTAAATTCTAGCCGGTTTGTGTCTTCGCTGATTCAATTTAAATTTTATCTTCGCAGGCATGAAGTCGTATGTCTTTTATAAGTAGATTCAGGGTAGGGTTCTTGTATATAAAGAAACATCAGAGTAACTTTTGCACGGGGTCGACCTTTATATGTTATCTAAATAAAAAATATTCTCTCATTTTAGTTACATATCATAATTCAAGAGTAGCATTGCAACTGGCCGTTTTAATTAAATTCTATTCCGACAAATGGAGAACGAAAATTACGAAAAACTAATGGCAAACTTTGCTGGTCTTATGATCTGTTTACAAACCAATTAATTACTTTAAGTCACATAAAAGTGAACTTACGTGGAATCACTTACATCAATATCCTGCAAATAATGTCCTCTGAGTCATGGCGAACATCTAGTACTAGTTAATTTGATGTAAAATCTAAACAAGAAAACACGTACAAAAAAATCATAAAAAACGACTTTTCTACTCTCGCTCACAACTCAAGGAATTGAATCAACATGACATCATGTTAATTTTTTATGATCTGCTTGTTTTTTATTTATTTTTTTTTTTAACTTAGGACATTTTTATAACCATACATACCTATGGATGTAGTTGACTTTCTTCTTCGTATATACTTACATAGCTATTTGTGTATGGACATGTTCTTTTAACAATTTTAATGCTGCAATGCTGGCTGGCTGGCTGAGGTCGTAAAAAAGTAACAAAAAAGGCACAAGACCTCCTATGGATGGTGTCCATGTGTGGTAGTTATTGTGTTCCAGTGATTACATGACTCTTGTTGTTGTTGATGTAGTCCTCCTTTGGAAAAGTCACTCTCTTGTTGTTTTCACCGAAACGGAGCGAAACGAACGACATACAATATGACCCCGCCAGTCAGTATATGGCTGTCATACAACACATAACAATAGTTGTATACAACAGAGTTACATGTAACTATGTGTGAGTGTGTGCGTGTGTGTTTGAGTAGTACACAATCACACATACATATGTATATTTTATTATCTATGAATAAAAATAACAATAACAATAAAACAAATAAATAAGTAAACAAATGAGTTCAACAAAGTTGAGAAACGAAAAAAAAACTAAAGCAATAATATTGTGGGATGGGCTGTAAAGTGGGTATGAAGGAGGAATAATGATAGGCCATTTGTTTACTCTGTTGTTGTTTCTATTTCTGTATGACGATCCATAAAAAATGGAAAATTTAATTTAAGAAAAACAATCTGCATTTCATTTAATTTTCCACAATAAATGTCAAATGTATGGCATTCATGTCGCTAATGGACACGACTGGCTTTTTTCCGATTTTGACTTTTATTTTAATGTCATTCCATAAATGTATTTTATTTAACGATGTGTTTTTTTTCGTTACAGGTGGGCACACAGACACACAAAAATCTGTATTTCAATTATTGATTTCAACAATTTGAACAAATAAACAACTACATTACACATATATACAGAGATATATTTTGGTAAGTTTAATATCTGATTGATGGTGACAACTGTTGAGATTTGCACATTGGGTGGAAGTGGAATAAAATTGGGAAAACATTGTTTGCTAATTATTATACAAGTTAAATTGATAAAATAACCATTGCAAGTGATCAGGGAAAGGAAGTATATCTGAAACTAGCCGAGAATGCAGCCTGAAATAAGTGAAACTTTAACTGAGGTCTTCTGAAGTAGAGTGAATCGAAATCCGAATTCAAAATTCCATATCAAAATACACTTATTTTTTTTTTTTAATTAATTAAATTTAATCGCCGATATCCAAAATAAATTTGGGATATTACAGCCAACATATGAAAACTAGGATAGCGTGACAATTTACATGAAAATCAAGTTGAGAGTCAAGATGAGGTTATGTCTTGCCACTTTACAGGCCCATTTCGGTTTAATCCAAAAAAAAAAAAATTAACTTTTCTGAACAATCAGTATACTCTCAGCCATATGGCTATTACAGTCCAAACTTGCCTAATAGCAATAATGACCAAATACATTTCGGGACAGTTAAAATTGATCTAGGAGTGTCCGTTTTATTCCATATATATGGATCAAACGTAGCCTGAGTTCAGAGATGGGCACTATCGGCCCACTTCTTCTGGTACCTCCTCCAATAATTTCAAATAAATAATTAACCTCTTAAAACTAGAAGGGATTATCTAATTTTATGCAAACCTTTCAATCCTAATATTCTTATAAATGGTACATCAGGTGCGAAAATGGACAATATCGGACCACTCCATCAAGTACATGCCCCACAAAGGGTTAACATTTTTGTTAATTATAACTCTTATAAAATGTAAAATAAGAGCCCGATTGTCTTCAAATTTCGGACATCTCAATATTTCTACCAACACAAAATTTGGTATAAAGAACGGACAGAACAGCCCACTCCTTCTGGTACCTCCAGCCCACTCCTTCTGGTCAACATTTTAAATAACCATGAAGGTCATAAATCGCGACATAAACAACCGATTATTTTCATTCTTGACACATCTCAGTATTTCTATCAACACAGATGTAAAGATCAAATATATCGGACTCTTCCTGTTGGTACCTCCCCCACAACGGGCAACATTTTTGAATAATTGTACCTCTTACCAAATGTGAAATAATTATTCGATTCTCATTATCCTAATATTTCCATAGACAATATACATAGTGAGATAAAAAACTGTAACAAAGTCAAACGCCATAATTTTTACTTTTTTAAATTTTATTGAATAAAAGCACAAAACTTCGGAAATAGCACCAAAATTTAGAATAAGTTTAGATTTCTTCAAATTAGTCAGCTTTAGCACGAATTATGGGCTTCAAACGCCAATGAAACCGTCACATGCTGCCCGAATGTTGCTCTGCGGCATTTTGACCCTTTTCGGCGAAGCGCTTGCTTTATGTGATCGACATTTTAGTATTTTTTAGAGACAACCTTGCTTTCCAAAATACTTCAGACACACGAGGAACCTCATTTTGTAACCGTTCTTGGGTGGCGTGTGCTGAGTGCGATGGTGCTGAGTCCTATTGGAATGTCCAAGTTCTGGGACCAAAATGTTTGCGTGCCCAAGACATTAATACACCCTGCAGAATATGTTCGCAATAATATTCGGCATTTATACTGTCGACTAATACGAGAGGAGAGCGACCATCGGCTATTATGGCGGCCCACACCATCACCATGGCGGGCGCTTGAGGTCTGGTGGCCAAACGAAGGTGCACATTTTCAGCTGACCTCGTTGGCAAGTAAACACGATCATTTTGTTTGTTTACAAACTGCAGGACAACGAATATTTTTTCTTCGGCTAAAAACCAAATTCAGAATGTCCCCACTTTCGGCCAAGTGAAGCAACTCTTTAGCTCTTTTGAGTCTATTTTCTTTCTGTTGCGGTGTAAGTTATTGCACTTTTTGAAATTTCAATGGCTTTACCCCGAGCTCATTTTTCAATATTTGCCGAATTTTGAATTTGCCGGGTTTCCATCAGGTCGCTTCTTTACTTTTCGAACCATTTCTGCTTTTTATGACGAATATACTTCCCATCTTGCCATTTTTTCGAAGATTGTTGTCTTCTACAAAAAACTCCTAATATTTCCCATTGTGGATCGCAAATATTTCCTTAACAGAGACACATTTTTCAGTATACAAAACTCAAGTTTGATAGAATTTTTTGATGCATTCGTAAAAGTTTGCATTCACCCATCCCATAAAAAATTGTATTCTACATAAATCTTCTAATATTTAAATATGTGTGTTAATTTATTGCTCCAGCTTGATATTCGCATGAATGTGCTATAATTCAAAATTTTATTAAATTATTTTCAAATCTACTAATTAAATTCCTATAATAGATGCAAATCGTTTTCATCTATAGTCCATTGAAAAATTACCACTCAAAATAAACACATCTTTAAATAAATTTCCAAACTATTATTGCTGATTAATAGCCTCTCCGGTTGTTCTATGTTCTCTCCCGGGAGTATCATTTCTAATGCCATTTGATTTATCGATTCGAACACAAATACCACATTCCATTCCAAAGCAAGTTGTATTATTAAATGGTATCAGAACAGCGAATTTGGCATTAAATTAATGAACTGAAAGTTGTTTGGCTGCAGTCATGGCGGATTTTCTGCAAAGTTTGCCTCAACAGGGCGATTATTGAATTTAATGACTTTCGCCCGGGTCCCCAGGCATTGGATAACAATAATTAGAATTTTAATTTCAATTTCCATTTCGTTGTCGCTATCGTTGCGAAAAGCATTCATTGCATGCTGCAACAACACAACATGCCATGGCCACCAATATCGGTGTTGTTGTTGCCGGCGCCATCGTCATCAGGTGGTGCATTCTAAATTCGGATTGAGTATACAAAATACATATCTGAAAATACATTTGATGAGATGTCGAAGGAGAGAGGTGAATGGCAAAAAAATGATGTCAAATTCGACAAATTTGTTTGTACAACAATATTAATTTCAATAGAATTGTACAATTTGCTGGGCACATTCATTATACATCCGTGTGGATCCGATGCCCCAAATATTGGATGGCCGCTTGTTATTTGATATCGTATATTATATTAAAACACACAAACGTACACACACATACACACTCGATCATTTATATCACATGGATGACCTTAATTATAACACATATTCAATTTGAGACCCCTAAAAATGTTGGAACTTTTTCGACAGCTTTTCCTAATAAAAATGCCATGCCATTCAAATTGCCACCCTGTGTGTGTGCTTGTATTTGCGTGCATGTATGTGTGTCGATTAATTAATGTTTGTTAAACACAACTATTTGAAAATCAATACTTCAATAAATTTAATGTGTTTCGAATGAAAGACAAAACCATTCATTCAATATCAATTACAATTTGTTGAACAAAAAAGAAAAAAAAAAGACCATAAACTGTGTACTTTTCATTTGGCTTATTTAGAACAATTTGCATTTATTTTTCAATCGACGGCAATTAACAATTGAACTGTGTCACCATTTAACACAGACAAAAAAAAACAAAAACAATGACAAAAACTCATTACAGTGAAGTTTGCATAATTTAAAATCGTTTTGTTTTTGCGGTGGAATATTTCACAGAGCAAAAAGGATGTGATATTAGGGTTGGGATAATTAGCCCCCCTTTTTGCAGGTAATATATGAAATGAAGAAACATATAAATATATCGCATTATATACGTATATATGAATGTTATTCATAAAAATTGTGTATTAACCTGGAATACACATTAGAAAATACATTAGAAAGACTAAATTGGATTAAATCGAAGGATGAAAATCCCTTTCTACGTGTGAGAACAGTAAATGGTTTCCCGAAAATATTAACCAAACAGTAATTGAAAATTATAGGCCTTCCTGTTATATATATTAAAATACATATAAAAGAATTTCGCAAAAATTGATTGGAATAAGATGAATGCCTAAATTTCAGCAAAAAAAATCTCATTGTCAAAAAATTCATTTAAGTACCAGTGACTACTTACAAAACTGGCGAAGTTCCGAAGAAGTGGTCCAATATTGCCAATGAGGTATCTGTGGTACCTAAGTCTGATATAAATATTACAACGTACCACATTTTGGAAAAAACTTAAAAATATTGGTTGGTAAAGGAAGTCAAACATTTATTACCAATTTTATGCGAATAATTGATAATCAAAATGTTGTGGTGAAGGTATCAGTAAGAGTGGGTCCATAGATTCCTTATTCACATCAGATCCCTGGTTGAGGGAGATATTTAAATATACCAACTTTAAAACGAATCGCTGACTTATGTCGCAAATTATGAGATAGTAAATACTTACAATTGTGACCCTTCTGAGGATGGTATACCAGAAGGGGTTGGCCGATATCTATCATATTGGCATCAGATTATGTGTTAGTACAAATATTGGAATGTGCAAAGTTTAGAAAGAATCAGATGCTTATTTCACATTTGATGAGAAGTATAATTATTCCAAAATGTTGACCGTTGTGGTCCGACAAATGTATTTCGTCTTCATACCAGACCTTGTGTTGATAAAAAATATTGAGATGTGCAAAACTTGAAGAAGAGGGGAGGTACCAGAATGAGTGGTCCGTTCTATCCGCTCTTGATGCTAGATCTTGTGTTGCTAAACGAATTGGGATGTCTGAAATTTAAAAACCATTGGACTCTCATTTCACATTTTATAAAAAAAAAATTAATCCTTTGTGGGGGAGGTAACTGAAGGCGTAAGCCGATATGCAAATGACCTAACACTGGTAAAAATATTGAGATTTGCAAAGTTTAAGTAAAATTGGGAGAACCTTTCTTGTTGTGTAAGGTATAAAGTACAATATTTTATTTTATAATAATTTTGTGAGGGAGTACCATAAGGAGTGGACCGAAATTACCCATCTCCGAACTCGATCTCAGTTTGACAATAATATTACTATATACCATGTTTGGACCAAATCGAACACTCTCTTCAAGAGTTCCCATGCGCACCAGCCAGCCAGACAGACCGACAAGATTTGGTGTGAAGGTGAAATATATCGGTGCACGCATTCTGGTATCTCCCCCACAATGGCTCAACATTTTGAATAGCTATCAAGTTCAACTTTTCAATTACCTTGTGCATCAAATACCTTCTTACATACATCGTAATGTTTGTACGACGCCTAAGTTAGATGTGATTTTGGAAGTTTTAAGCCCATTTTTTTTTGCAAAATGTGTTATAACCCTCCCTTCAGAATATTTGTAATATAGATACACTATTTGGTATTGCCTCTATTTTAAGGTACATCCTGATTTTCGGTAGTTTGAAGTTCTCCATCACCATTAGGTTTCTGTTAGTTAAAAATTTACGTTATTACATAAATTTCGTATTGGAGCACCGACAGTTCTGTTTTTTACTTTTTAAGTTCTTAGTCAAGTTCCAGCCAAAGTGACTGTAATTTGAAATTTTTCAATTTTAGTAAATAAGAAACATGCTCGCAAAATTGTTCTACTTTGGTCGAGATTTTGGTACCCACATGACTGAAACCCTCCAATCACACATTACACTTCAATTTCCCGAGTTCAGTCAATCATGCATGCTGCTTGACACCAAGGGAAGCTTTTCGGCAACTTCCCTCGGCAGAGACAGTAGAATGCAGATGCCAATGGACGGTGCACAGTGGTTCAGAATTGTTTTTCCTGGCCCGAATTCTGTAATTTTTGAACGAGTGGTGATATGTTCATGTTTTATTTTTGTTCGACAGGTAACACAATCAATCAAAAGTACAAAACATTTAGTACCCGAGAAAAAATAAAATAAGTAAAGTTGTGTTAACACTACCATAAATTGAAGACAGCAATCCTACCTAGCTAAAAAAATTATGATGGCAATATCTCTTATAGTTGTCGAGAAATATGTATATTTTTTTTTCTTCAGAAATTTGCCAAAGATAAGTATTTTTTTCTTCTTCTTTTTTATTTCTTCTTTTTTATTTCTCTTGTCGTTTTATACTTGAAGTGTACACTTCTCGCGCGCTAACCTATTCGTACCACCTCTATTCATCTCACAAAACTTTGGGAAGTTTTTGTCGTTATCGAAGCTTTCCTCCAATTCTCTGAGTTGAACAGGATCTTACAACATTTTTCAGCTAAATAAACTAGAATTTAGTATTTTTACAGCTTAAGACATATGACGCAAGCTCCAAATTATTCAGAATTTTCAGACGACCTATAAATTAAGCTTGAATTAGTGGAGAGTATAGAAATATCATATCTAACAAACTTAACGATGTTTTTACGCCTTTACCCCAGTTAGGAGCCAAGGTGATGTAACGAGGATATTAGTCTTAAGTGGACATAGATTCGAAAACATACATCTCACAACTCTTTTTTTGTGGTATCGCATGCATTTCTGAGTATTTAATTGTTATAAAACTTCTTTGCAGGTGTTGCTCCAAATATTTAGTAGCTCAACTGTCTTTGAATTCTAAATGTCCAATGTAGATGACTTCTACTGTATTTGTATGAATTTTTTGAACAAAAAATAGTTGTAATTTTATACTTTATTTGTAATAAAATTATGACTTTTTTGCACCAACTGCACCTCATTTGTTACTGTAATCGAAATAATTTAAAAATATTGCATTCGAATTCATTTGTTTTTGCTAATGAGGCAAATTTAATTGGAATTTTTGTCATAACTTTTGAAAATGCTAAAACAAATATTATTTTCCCCACCTTTTTACTCGGAATCATTAATATATTCCATCGGAATAATAAGCAAAATTAAATATGTTTCAATTTTATTATATGATATTTAGAAATGTTTTTCGATTGCAGAATTACAGAGCCGGAGGCAAATCACATTTAGTTAAACATAATAAATTTAGAAGAATTTTAGGTTCATTGGCATGAGAAGAGGATCTATTTTTTATCTTTAAAGTAATTACAGGTATTCAAATAAGATTTAGATAACGAAGTGGCATTGTTCGATGTTACACACTTAAATGGAAGAATTTCACTTTAAAATGATTTATTCTTTTCTTTTTGGGGTGTTGGCCAATATCTCGTTATGGGTGCACCATTTTCTATAATCAATATTCCTTGATTGCTTGTCAAATGCATTTGGGGATTTACACAAATCTCCACAAATTATTTTAAATGTCAACCATTCAACTGTCTTGCATCATCATCTGTTGTCCTGAACCTGCTGTTTTTTTCTTATTGCTGTTGAATATTTTATCCCATTAAATAAATTGAAATTTTCAACTGGTTGGGTTTTTTGTTGTCTGTGAGAGAAAAAAAACTCAAAGATTTTTTCGATTTTTTTTGCCTCACTACCCAAAAACAGGTAAGGCTGTATTGCTGTATTTTATACATCCATTTAATTTAATACCTTGACATTAGATGGCGTATTTTATTTAATGCCTGGAAATTACTCAAAAAATATACCTTCAGTCTGTCACCAGCATTTTAACATTAAAATAAACATTTTACGAGGCCCATTCATTATCTGCACTTCGAATGAAGCTGTCACATGGGAGTTAATAAAATAAATAGCCTCATCATAATACAAAAAGAGAAGGAGCTTTGCAGAATGAAAGTACATTTGAGCGCTGCAGATATTAAGAAACCTACAACTTTTTTTACAGCCAAAGATATGTTAATTTGTTTGCCAGCATGATTTGATTTCCATTAAATGCCAACATGTTCCGTTCAATAGTAGTTTTCTTTTAAGATACCTCTGACCTACTGTCACACACCGTTTGATGGGCCGAAAGCTCACTCTGGGCGGTAATCCCCAAATGACAAGTGTTTTTATTTCATCGCAGCATCGACAAATGTTATTATCTGTGAAATTTCTTCATTGAGTCGAGTCATTTCGCCGCAAAATGAAACGGAAATATGTCATTTTCCAAATGGCGAAGCTGGTAATGACGTTGCCAGTCCCAAAGCAGAGTTGTTGTTGTTGTTGTCTTTTTCAGGCGTTTTACGATCGCTTGTCATCATTAAATTGACACTTTTAAAGAGTTTTACTCTGTTCAGTACTCAGAGCTCGTCACTTGACTTTTAAAACATGTGGAAGTACTTTGACTTGTTTTCTTTTCTTCACCAGTGGTGCTGTCCGTCCCACTGATGATGGTGTGTTTTTTTTTCTTCGCCTTTTGATGACGCTGATGATGACTTTGGTGTTTATTTTGTCGTAGAACAATATTTAAGTGCTGTGTATTTTTATTTGAACATTCACATAAATATAGTAATTTTTTTCTTCCAAGATTCATCAAAGTCATCAATGTTGGGTTGCTCTGACTAATAGAATTGTGGCAGCAGTGAATTTCCATAGTAGACTTGAGAGAATATTTGGAGACTTTTATATTTTAAGCATATTTTTATTTTTTCCATTAAAATACATATTTTAAAGCAAAGGCAATAATTTGCCATAAAAATGGGTTATATTGTTGGTTTAACTTACCATGTAAAAACGTTGGGCCCAAATTAAACATTTTTGTTTGCAAAAGGGTTTGCTGGACCATTAGAACTTATAAATAAACCAGTAAGGAAAGGCAAAAGTCGAAAGGTGCCGTCCTTGTGATACCCCACACCACTATGACAATTTAGTAGAATCACGTGTAGCAAATACACATTCATATTGGAAATTTAGATATTAATTGCCCATTAATGCTTTAGACCGGTTTAAACTTGCATTAGGTTAAAACTAACCTATAAAAGCTATATCTTAATTGATTTCAAAAAAACTTGACTGAGGCAAATTTATGTTGTATGTGACCTCTCGAACCAAATATCGGTGCTATGGAGTGCACGTTATGACTTTCAGACTAGTTAATTATAAAATCGAATGAAACTACTGTATTTGATCAAAAATGACATCTCCCATGTATTATTACATCAAAGTAGAGGGAAATATATATGGAAGCTTGGAAAAGTTGTTTTCAGGATGTACTTAATATTTTGCACCGGAAATCCTCGTTATGGAGTGTATTATACCGATTTGGGTGATTTAAATATTAAATCGGATAAGGCATATATGTGGGAGCTATAGCCATATGTAACCAAATGTAAATGTAATACACTTGATTCTAGGCTAAAATTGGTAGTCTCTACTAAAATGCATCTCATTTGCGCTAACATTAAACATGTGGCGACGAATATGCAGGGTGAGATAAAAAAGACTGCAACAAAGTCAAGAACCATAATTTTTAAATTTTTTTTTAATTTTATTGAATGAAAGCAAAAAATGTTGGAAATAGCATCAAATTTTAGAGTAAGTTTAGATTTCTTCGAATTGATCACCTTTGGCATGAATCAGGGCCTTTAAACGGCCAATGAAACCGACAAACGCTGTCCGAATGTTGTTCTGCGGTATTTTGGCCCATTCCCGGCGAAGCGCTTGCTTGAGGTGTTCGTCTTTTTTATTATTTTTAGTGCCAACCTTGCTTTCCAAAATACTCCAGGCATAATAGTCCAACGGATTGGTATCTGGAAATTTTGGTGGCCATTGTGACCTGGATATGAAGAGAGGAACCTCATTTTGTAACCATTCTTGCGTGGCGCATGCGTCCTGTTGGAATATCCAAGGTCTGCGACCAAAAATATTTGCATGCCCAAGGCCTCTAGAATATTTTCGCGATAATATTCGGAATTTATTCTGATGCCACGGTGCCGAAGGTGCACATTTTCATCTGACCTCTTTGGCAAGTAAACACGATTATTTTGCTTGTTTACAAACTGCTGGACAACGAATGTTTTCCCATCGGAGAAAATAAAATTCGGCCACCACTTTCTTCCAAGCGAAGCAACTTTTTAGCTCTTTTGAGTCTATTTTCTTTCTGTGGCGGTGTAAGTTCGTGCACTTACCGAATGGAATATTGCGATTTGTTCAGCTCACGAGCCACTACGACGCGGGTTTCGTCCTAGTTGCTTCTTTACTTTTCGACCCATTTCTGCTGATGTTGCTGTTTTTTTCCGTCCACTTCCTTGAGGTCGAGCTACGCTACCAGTATCACGGTAACGAGCGATGGTACGAGACACAAAAATGTATTCACATTTAAATGCTGGTGCTCTAACGATAGCCACTTGTGGTTCACCAGCCAAATATAAAGAAATCACACTATCACGCTTGAATTTCATCACGAATAACTTTTTATGCTGGAAAATTCTCACCAAAATGCTTTTGTACGCTTGTAAACAATGTAATGGCTGTCACTGGAATAATTTTAACAGCTGTCGGACGAGTGGCTTAGAAATGGCAGCAGTCTGAAGTTGGTTGCAGTTTTTTCATCTCATCCTGTAGTTTTCTTGATGCACCAGCTCATCTACGCTTCTCGGTTTATGCTTTTCCGTCGAGCGCATAGGTAAAACTTTGGAGATGATGTACATTTCCGTTTGTACTTAATGCATTTAGTGATAATCCCCTTTTAATGTCACTACCAGCGGTTGTCAAGAGTGTGCAGTGTGAGTGCTTTTCCCCTGCTCCCCCATCACTTTCGCTTTCAAAGTTGTCAAAAGGAAATAAAACTTTTCCTTTCGTAGCTCTTTCTTTAATGTGCATTTTTCCAGTCATTCTATTTTTTTTTTTTTTGTTTTCTTTTGGGTGCATTACGTGTAAATTTAATTTTTTTATGCTCGCTCGGTAATAAACATGAAATGTATGTTTGTATTTGTTCATGTTTCCTGTTGTTCATCACCAACATCATTGAATTGAATGTTTTATGGATTAAGTGTTTTATGCAAAATCATTTAAAAGCGAAGTGAAATGGGATATGACTTTATGTCCATAATTAACATGATATGACAGCTCTACGCCTCATTTGCAACGAGTGTCATTCATTTTTCCGATGACATCCATAGATAGATAGATGAGGAGATAGTCGATTGGCGGCGAATGAATGACTGGCTGACGGACGGACGACTGCATCGCGTCACATTGGTGTTGTCTGCGGTTAACCTCCTCCTGTCGCAATTTAAAACGGAACCATTTGTTTTTTGTTGCTTTTTTAAGGCGTCGACATCGATCCCGTTGTTAATGATGATGAGGATGATGACGATTACGACGATGGCGGCAATTGGTCCCCTATATTTTTGTTTGAAGTCACCATTATTGGTATTGATTTCGAGGTTGCGTAATCTATCGCCGATGCCGTCGTCGCCGCCATTCTGTTTATTATCGAGATATAAAGACTTGAATTTGTGGTAACTAATCTAAATATCAGTCTACGAAATAAAAAACAAAACCAAATTTAAATACGATGCCAATATTACAACGCAAATTGGCAGCGTTGGCGACTTTGCTTTTGGCATCAATATTTTTTTTGTTTGTTCGTTTGTCTCAAAGCAAATTGAGTTCGAATACAACATTGAATCCAATTTCAAAATGTTTGAATCAGACAGAGGTTGTTATTTACAGCGGTTGTTGTTGTTTTGGTTGTTTTTATTTTGTTACTATTGTTCTGACATTCAGACGACAATTTTCCATAGACCGATAATATTCCTTGCTTGCGGGCAAATTTTCTTTTTGTTGAATGTATATTTGTGAAGCAACAGTTTTTGTTTTTGATATGCCCTTTGAATCATATTACAAGGCTTATGGTATAGAAGGAAGAGAAGGGTAAGTCCTTTTAGAGAGAAATTTAACTATTTAATATTTATTTTTGTTTTAATTATATAAGAGTCATTTGTACACATAGATGTTCCTAGGAGCGGAAAACCAACCAATTTTATATTTTTTATTTCGATTTTAAAGATTTTAGGTGAAGAGGACTATAAAATTTCCTCCGACGTTTTGGTGAGCGCAAAGGTCAACCATTTTACATAACTTATTCTGACAATTTGAATTGCTGGTTCCCAAAAAAAAAGGTCAAAGAACATTGAATAATTGCTGACTTAAAAGGGGAATCAATGCTTGATTTTTTTAACAAAATGTTCACATCCCAATATTTTTTTTTTATATTGGAGCAAGTGTGAAAATGAAATATATCGGCTCACTTTCTACTATACCTGCCCGTCGAAAGTTAAAAATTTAGAAGAAAAACTCATACCTCTGTCTTTATATATAAAAGAGAAGTGAAATAACTTAGTTAGAATCAATGCCAAGACGAAACGGCTGATGCTAGAATCATGAATCGCACGAGAGCCTGCCTTGGTGTGTAAGCTTGTGATAAGGTTGGGGTTTCGGAAGATCGTGCTAAAGGGTACGAAAAGTACTACAAATTGTATACTTTGGACAAACAGAATTAGCTTTCAAATTTGGAAGAAGAGTTACTAATGGAATGCACGATAGATGTTCCGAAGGGTTTTTGGAGATTCGAACTTTAAGTTTAAGAATCTTTCTAAAGTGGCACTAAACTCTTAAAATGTGGTACCATTTGGTATTTGGCTAAAATCTTGAAATTTGTTATGATTTTGAAATGTGTACCATACAAATGAAATTTTGTATGGTTTTGGAAATGGGTACTACAAGTGCACGAAAACTATTTAGTAGTACTAAATTTGGTATTTGATATTGGATGAACAGATAGTGATTTAAATCTGAATCTTAGTATTAGGGTCGTTGTTCATGTTTAGCCTGGACATATAGAGGTTGTCTCTGAAATGTGAACCATAATTGTACGAAAAGTAATGAATGGTACCATATTTGGTATTGTGTGAAGGGATAGGGATAAAATTTTATATTGAGGTCTCTATTGGTATCTGGAATTTAGATATGGTATGTGGTATTGGATGAATGGACAGATATAAAATTCTGAAATTTGATACTTGGATTACTTATGGTATCCGTGTTTGAGATTTAGCGGTGATTTGGAAATGTGTCTTATATTTGTACGAAAAATACTAAATTTGGTATTGTGTGATGGTATAGGTCTGGAATCCTCAAGTTTTATATTAAGGTCTCTGTTGGTATAAAGAATTGAGATATGGAAGTGGTTTTTAAAATGTGTTCTATAATTGTTCGAAAAGTACTAGGTGATACTAAATTGGGCGTTGTGTAAAGGAATAGGGCTGAAACCGTGAAATGTTGATGTCTAGGATTGAGATATGGAACGGTTTTGCAAATGAGTTCTAAAATTACACGAAAAGTACTAAATGATACTAATTTGGATCACTCTTTGAGTCTAGGATGGAGAGATGTCGATTCAAAATGAAAGATTTTGAAGACTTTAGTGTAAAAGGTAAACATTTTCCTATTATTCTGTCGAAAAAACTTAAATAATGTATAAAACCTTGAAAGTTTTAAAATTTAGAACGATTTAGTACGAATTTTGTCAAACTGAACAAATAGTACATTTTGAGTACTAAAAAGGCCTTGCACGAACTGTTGAAATGAATATACAATTTTAAGATTTTCTTTTCGCTGACGAAGTAGCGGGCACTTGCTAGTCTCAAGTATAACGAAACGAGAGATATAGTCCAAGACCCGTGGTCAGGAGGGAACGTGGAAAATATTGGTCCAAAATTCTGAATGCCAATAATTTTCATAAATAAATTGATAAAAACACTTCTTCTTGTGTAAAGCGATTTCACTGTAGGGTCAAAAATAACTCGACTTTGCAGCTCTGTTGTACACGGGATATAAGTGTCCAAAAAATTATCCATCCCACCTGGACTTCAATATATATTTCCCACATTACTTTGTTGGTTCTACAACAAATAATCAACGGCATAACAACGACAATGACGGTGACAAATGACAATCAAATGGCCATTTGCTAATCCTTTCAATAGCCTCAATGTTAACTGGTCACCGTCACGATAAAATTCATCACAAACTGCGGCACGTAGTTGTTTATATTGTTGTTGTTGTTGTCGTTGCCGTTGATGTGAAAATAGGCGCGGAACACTCTAACCAGATGTATCATTATCAGCTAATTTACCGGTGTCTGTCTATTGTCTCCCATTTATTTCAATTTCACTCCTTGTCCTCCTCCCCCTCCTTCTCCATCGTCCCCCATAACAATAAGAAACTTGTGATTTTTAATCAGAAGCGCCAGTCGTAAAAATTGGCAGCGAGAAGCGTGCCATTGTTCCATTACAACAAAATACGAGCTGGTATTTCTTCTTTTTTTTGTTGTTGTACAAATATTGTATTCGAAGTGGAGTGGTAGAGAGGGAGGGAGTGAGAGAGGGGAGAGAAAAACAAACTTTGTTTATATGACGGAGGAGCAAGGGTTTGTGATTGTTACATCGGGAGCAGTGGGAGTGTATGGACGGACAAAGGATGGTGTTGTGTGCGTTAGGGCAATAACAATGACAACAAAAATAATAAAAACAAAACAAAATGGAAATGGAAATGAAAATAAATACTTTGTTTATGAGAACATGGCAAAAAATAACACACAGCTAAGAAAAACAGTTGACAAAAACTAAAACGAGACAAATAAGGCGTCTACGAGCAGACAGGCACCAGTACCACGTCCACTGGCAGCCACTTCGCCCTCTCCCAACGTCTGTCTGCCTGACTGCCTGCCATGTGACCATTACAAAGTCACATAACACTTGACTCTAATGTTACGGATATACACTTAAAAACTTCTTGTTGGATGAGTAGACAACATCACTATTTCCGCTAAAAGGATAATGTCCTCATGCATGCATGTATGTGTGTGTGTGGGGGCGGGGGTGTGGAGTGCATACCAAGGAAACGCATTTGCATGTTTGTATTTAACATCTTTACAAGTAAGTTTTTCCTGTAGACTGCAGGCTAAGGTCTCTTCTGGCTGATGGTCTCATCTCTTTGCATCTGCCCCCAACGAAATGCCAATCTAATAGAGTTTTTTGTTGTTGTCGTTGTTGTTCTTGATGACATTTAGAGAATGTTCGCAAATACTTAGCCTCAACATGTTCAAGTCGTAAACGTTCGCTCGTTCGTTTGGTTTGGTTGGTTGGTTGCATTCTTTAAGCCATTGGCAGACATTGGTATTTGCGAGAAATAGAATTTCTATAAAATGACAAACAAACAAAATGAACGCCAGAACGTCATTGAACGCTTTCGATAAGAAGTTCCGAACAATATGTTATATATATATTGTGCAAGTGTATTAACGTAGAGTATGACGATAATAATAAATAGTTGTGGCGACATGTGCTAAATAATTTTTAATATTTGAACATATTTGTGAAATTGCCATCAACATTTTGAAAGCACAATAATTACTGAATTCTGTGGATTCTCTAAAGGAGTTGGCTGATTGTGGTATTTTCCAGGTGTTGGTTATAAGGTTTGTGGTAGTACGGTTATACAAACCACATTATAGGAAAAATTCTCGTGGCAGCAGAATAACATTCATCTTTCTTCTGAGTTATATCAGTGGTTCCTCATAACTCAATCCTTCTTAGCAGATCTATAATTTCTTTGCGTTTTATAATTTCTTCTGGTTTTTGTACCTTCGTCATTTCGCTTGTAACTCATCGAAATAATAATGTTGGATATAACAAAGTTCAAATATTCTAGATCGGCGTAAAATTCTAAGACGATTTAGCCCTGTAAGTCTGCCCGTCTGCTGTAATCAATGGAATTGTCTGAAATCAAACGGAGTTCTTTGTGAGCACGTTACCCTCTGGAAGAAAATTGTCTATATAGGTCTACGATGTCGTATATCCCCCATATAACGGTACCTCCTGATATTCCGTACTTCGATAATTTAAACCAAATTTTCAATAGAATTGTTAGAAAATCCACAAAAAGAGTTCCTTCTGAATACATTATCACCTGGAACAATTCTCTTCTATATGAGATAAAAAAACTGCAAAAAAAATAAACGCTATAATTTTTATTTATTTTTTTTTTATTTTATTGGATGAAAGCGAAAAATGTCGAAAATAGCATCAAATTTTAGAATAATTTTAGATTTGTTCGAATTGGTCACCTTTGGCAAATGAAACCGTCAAACGCTGCCCGAATGTTGCTCTGCGGTATTTTGGTCCATTCCCGAAGCGCTTGCTTGAGGTCATCGACACTTTGGTATTTTTTAGTGCCAACCTTGCTTTCCAAAATACTCCAGACACAATAGTCCAACGGATTGGTATCCGGAGATTTTGGTGGCCATTGTGCGCTGGAAATGAAGCGAAAAACCTCATTTTGTAACCATTTTTTGGTGGCGCGTGCTCAATGCGATGGTATTGAGTTCTGTTGGTTGTCCAAGGTCGGCGGCCAAGAATTTTGCATGCCCAAGGCTAAAATACACCCTCCAGAATATTTTCGCGATAATATTCGGCATTTATTCCGATTCGATTAATACGAGCGGAGAGCGACTATTGGCTCTTATGGCGGCCCACACCATCACCATGGTCGGCGCTTGAGTTGTGGTGGCCAACCGATGGTGCACATTTTCAGCTGACATCTTTGGCAAGTAAACAGATCATTTTGATTTTTTTTCGGCAGTTCACCGCTTTCGGCCAAGCGAAGCAACTCTTTAGCTCTTCTGATTCTATTTTCTTTCAGTTGCGGTGTAAGTTCCTGCACTTTTTGGAATTTCAATAGCTTTAGCCCGAGCTCATTTTTCAATATTTGCCAAATGGAATATTGCGTTATGTTTAGCTTACGAGCCACTTTTCGGCCACTGCGACGTGGGTTTCGATCAAGTCGCTTCTTTACTATTCGCACCATTTCTGCTGATGTTGCTGTTTTCTTCCATCCACTTCTTTGACGTCGGGCTACGTTACCAGCATCACGGTAACGAGCGATGGTGCGAGACACAAAAGATTTATTCGCATTTAAACGCTGGAGTGCTCTAACGATAGTCACTTGTGGTTTTCCAGCCAAGTATAAAGAAATCACACTGTCACGCTAGAATTCCATCACTAATAACATTTTAAATTCTCACCAAAATGCTTTTGTACGCTTATAAACAATATAATGAGCTGTCACTGGAATAAATTTAAAAGCTGTCGGACGAGAGGCTTAGAAATGACAGAAGTCTGAAGTTGGTTGCAGTTTTTTCATCTCACCCTGTATAGACATTTTTCTAAATAAGTATTATTATCTATTACGAGTCGCAACCACCAAATTTGAAACAATTCTGTAAAAAAATATACCTATGATCATAAAAAACACCTAATATCGGCGGGTGTCGATATGTATAAACCGTGGAACGATGTAAAACCCATTATGAACTACAAGTACCAAAATTTACACAAATCCTTTAGAAAGTGTGGCTTAAATCGTCAAAATACCGAATATGACAGAGTACCGTTACATGTGCGCTATAGGGCAACGTGATCCTACATATACAAAACCATCAAATCACCGAATATCGGAAGGTATCGAATATGAGAGCTGTAGTAAAGATGTTTCATTCTTCGAATCTTGTGTGCAGCTCCATCCATTTTAATACAACATTATTTCCTGTGTGTTTTATTTCCATTCGTTTGTTTTATTTTTCAATCATCCTGTCATCAATCGAGATTTCATTTTATTTCAATAAAAAAAGAAAAAAACATTATCTAAAGCTCTATTCCGCAAAGATGTCTCTTTAATGCATCAAGTGGGATCAATCAAAAGAGGCGGGCAAACAATAATAACAACAACAGCAGCAGTGACAATTTCAAAAGTTGTGCCATCAACAACTACTCTGCTGTAGAGATGTCAAACGAGAAGAAGTAGAAGACGAAAAAAGAAAACAAGAAATAAACTCGTCGTCGTGGTTGACAACAATAACAAAAAATAAAAGAAACACACATTTGCCACAATTTTATTGACAATCTGAACTCCATTATCCCAGCAAGCATTTTTTGTCGCTGACATAACTAAAAAGTCACCAACAGACGATGAAAACCCTCGCCGGCGATCTCGAATCTTTATCCAAAAAGTTAAACCGTTCGGGAAGAAATGAACCACGCACTTGTTACTTCCTATCATTGACTTTTTAGTGACTTAAAGAAGTAACGAGAGCGTGGTTTATTTATTCCCGAACGGTTTATCTTTTTGGTGAAAGAGTCGAGATCGATGGCGAGAGTTTTCATCGCCTGTTTGTGACTTTATTGATTTGTATGCGATATGCAATACCATCAGAAAGTAAAAACAGAGCTTTAAAAACTCTTTAAAATAAAATTATTATTGGAATAAAATTTATTAATATTATTTCAAATAAATAGTCGTAATTAAACAATTGGTAAAACGCACACAAAAAACCTAAATAAAACTAAGTTATTAACAAAAAAATTAATTTTACTTTTTTAAACCAATTAAAAATATGCTATAACTCTAAACAAAAATGATATTTTTTATTTTTGTATTTTACTTTTTATTTATTATAAATTATTTGAATACATACTAAAAAAAGACTGATAAAAAGACACAATTATTTTTCACGAAATAAATTTAATATATTTTTTCCATTTAATATGATTTTCACTTGCGTACCCGTGCTCAATGCCGATCTCCGATAAAATGAACTCGTTCAATTTTGTTCTCCGTTTTGGGAGTAGAACAAAACAATCATTCTTTAATCTACGGGAAGTGCCAAAGAAGTTACTTTTGGAGATGAAAATTAGATGACTGTAGTGGGACAATAGAATTGTTATTGCAAATCGACCAACTATCGACGTTTCACAAGCAGGAAGCGACAAAGTAGTGTAATATTAGACGATGGAGTTAGAAACTCACATCCAAATGCTTGCAGGGATATAATGTATGTAAGAATGTTTTTGAGTGTGTGCGTGTGTGTGCTGAATCAATGTGTAATTGTATAATATGTCACTTTGGGGCTATATATATACACACATTGTTCAATCATTTAATCTGAAAAAAAAGAAGAGAAAACACAAAAAGAACGGGCAACAGAAGAAGAACAACAACTACAATAATATGTAACAACTCGATTGTATTTATTTGTTGGGCTATTTATATATTTATTATTGGTCAATAAGCTACTACTACTTTATCTCGTAAGCTACTATTGCATTCGGAAGCAGTGTCGCCTATAATGGCTCGGCCGTACAAAAATCCAGTTCTGGCTATATTTATATAAATATTTATTAATAAATCTTTATAGCGAATGATGGGATGATTTCAAATGACTGGGAATGTGTACGATCGTAGTGCCAGCGAGATGAGCATTCCGATTAGAGTTGTGTTGCTCACGAACGGACTAGTTTAAGCGAAATAATTATTTATACGGTTTTAATGCACATGATCGGAAACTTTAATGAAAGATTCGGTCTCGCTTAGCGATTTTGATCCGAATGATTGAACTGGATATTGAACTAAAGTGCTTTGTGAAATGAATTTGGTTATCCAAATCTGAGCCATTGTAAAGGTATTAAAGTATGCCTCTGGTAAATTTTGTCCAAACTATTTGACATTTTTTCTTGGAAATCGCAAGCCCAATTGTTTTCTTTTCTTTTTGAAAATAATTTGAAAAATTTGGAAATTCATTGAACTATAAACTAGTCCGATCGAAGGCTGGACTATATGGAGCTCTTGCGAAATGAATAAGATAACGTTCAACAACAGACCCATTGTGTAGGAAGTGTACCTCACCATAAGATTTGTAATGGTGTTAATCTCTTCTTCACAGAACCGGATGAATTGTTAGCCACACATGTAACATATTTCCAATTTTGTAAAATTGTTGCAAATTCTTGCTTGATGTTGTCTGTTAACACAACAGTTCATTAAAAGAGAGCGATTGGAGAGTAAGGGAGAGAAATTTAGGCAGTTATTTCTCTAAGAGTTTGCAAATTTCGGTCGGACCTATTTCTTATTGCCAGCACTTGCAACTCTTATTCTTCTTGTACCTGAGACCATCAATTGGCTGCTTTTGTGCTAGAATTTTAAAAAATTAAGGTGTAATTTGTATAAATTATTACAAAATGTTCGATAACCCAAATTCCAGTAAATGAGACTGAGGTAAAAGAACAATTTGGGCAATTGAGTTACTGAAAATTTGCGCAAATTCCTACTGGAAATGTTGCGCAGTAAGAATCATCCGGTATTGAAGTCAGGCTATAATTCAATATTTTTTCAGAAAAAAACTTTCAATATTGTATAATACCATCAAATAACTACCATACAATGGATGATATATTAAATTTGTAATTCCGTTTGCAACAACTCGAAATATTCGTCGGAGACCCCATAAGTTATATATATATATTCCCGATCAAAATAAAATTATAAGACCATTTAGTGATGTCGATCGGTCTGTCTGTTTAAATCACAATAGAGTCCACATTATTTAATCTAGACCTGAAATTAGGCACAAAATTTATAATATATACAGACTGATTGGTTTAGGTATAGCCCCCGTATAACAGTGCCTCCGATTTTCGATATTTTGAAGGTTTCTCCCACAATTTCCAACTAAATCAGCCAAAACTTTGCATTTGGGTTTCTTGGTAGATCTGTTCTCTCTCTCTCTCTCTCTCTCTCTCTCTCTCTCTCTCTCTCTCTGCAAAGGCTATACTTCCTCTAACTGGTATAGCCCCATACCTTTCGATATTCTATTTATTTCATTTTACTTTCTTCACTAATAAACAAACGTTGTTTTTATAAAAACAATAATAATGGGATTAAGCCTGACTATGTTGCAATAACAAAATGGGGGTGGAGGGTATAAAAAGTCCCAGCCGAATTTAAAGCACTTTTTACTTATTTTCAACTAAAAAATTGTGGATTTCGAGTGAAACTTCTTCGAAGTCGAGCGGAGCACTCAGTAGAAAAAACAAAACGAGCAGAAATGTATTTTTCGTTTTCGCTCGAATAAATTCGCTCAGAAACGAGCACTCTTTTAGTTTTTGTCTCTGTATGTGCATCTTCTCAAACTGCAGAAGCAAACAAAACAGAACGAAACACGTTGAAAGCATTGTCGCTAATCTGTACCAAAAAGGCATATGATGTTGTTGTTGTTATTGTACACAAAATCAACAGAAACCTGGTTCCACTGTTTTCCTCTTTTTTGATTTTTTTCATAATCACCTCTATCTCTAACACAACAATATCAAAACCGGTTTGCACTCAAACACGTACACCGAAATCCGAAAACAACATATTTTTTCAATTGATTTCACTCTTAAAACAAATTCACTCTATTTCGAGCCATTCGGCTCTCACTCTGATTTTACAAGCAGAAGTGAGTCAGGAGTGCACCCACACAAGACAAAAGAGTAAAGAATAAACTCCATTTAATTCTCCCACTTTTCTAGCAGTTCCGTTCGCGAGCGTGTTTGACTTCCGAGTAAAAACTATCAAATGTCCCCCTGGTTTTCTATCATTTTGTAGTGGGCAGCTTGCCGGTTTTTGGAGGGATGTTGTATCTTCATTTTTTACAGTTTTTCTAAAAATGATAATAATACTACTTCTCTCTCTGAGATAGAAGTTGCTGGAAAAGTAACCAGTATAATGTCCTACAGTTTTTAGGACTACTATATGACCCACCAAACTACGAATACTGCATATCGTAAGAGTCCAGCAATTTACCTCGAAAATTTCCACCCGCTTAAAGCTAATGTACTTGCAAATATTTTTCAAGCAAATCTACTAAATTTTAAGCATATTTGTTTTTCTCTCAACAAATGGATTCTCTTTGTCAGGAAATTGCTGTGTGGAAAGTTTGTAGTTGTTTTGGGAAAATTCAACAAAAATCTATTCGCCTGCTCCACTAAAGAGGATTAAAAAAGTTGTTATTATCTGCATTTAGAGCGTGCAGTATGCACATACATACGGACATATATATTTGCATATGGACAAGAAACACTTATGAGCGTAAATTCCTTTTGAGAATTAGTTAAAAGTTTTTTGAAAAATAATTTAACAAATATTATTTCTCTACTGTCTTAATCCATGTTGAACAGCAAAACAAAAAAAAATATATATTTCTTTACCTAAAATGTTAAATTTTGACACTCACGATTTTTTCAATGTTTGAAGGTGTGGGACGTGAAGTGAACTCTGTGTGCTTTTTAATTTCTCCAATCTTCGCAGCTAAAAATTGGAGTAAAATTGGCCGGATAATCCGTTATATCCTAGCAAAAACTGGGAGGCTGTATGGACCGCATAACCCATTAAACATGAATGTAAACAAACTTCATTTTGCATTAGCATTAGATTAAAAATAATGGGTTATTTCTTAAATAAATACAAAAGAGCTTGCCTTTTATTTGCTTTTTTTGAATAGAGTGCATGTGCCGACTACCAAACCGGAGGTTGTGAGTTCGAGACTCGACGATGATAACGTATAGTTTTTATTTTTTTTTTTTTTTTTTTGTTAATAAAATAATTTTGCTTCGCCCCGCAAAATATCTGTTGTGCTATTCTTTATTTGTCGAATCATGTCATCTATGTCAAACTATTCTATTATTTTAAATCATACTTTCAATTCTTGTTTACAAATTGTTTATTTGTTTTAATCCCTTAATTATATTTAATTATTCCGGCCATATCCATTAAGCAATTCAGATTCATCTGGGTTAATAGTTCTATTTAATCATTTATATTATTTACTTTACAGATTGTTTATTTATTCGAACAATGTTGAACCTCGATTAATATGGGCTTCTGTGCGGAGCTTAAGTGCAGCGGTATTCATTACATACCCGTAATAATTGAAGTTCCACTGGGTTGCCTTTGTTTATGTAAAATTGCACTAGACCTTGTTTGAAAATATTTAATTAATGTTTACATTTGATTCTATGAATGCACCGATGATTGGATTGTCAATATGGATTTGAATTTGACTTTGATTCAACTTTAATACATACATATGTTCAAATGCAAATGTTTACAATAACTTTTGTTTAATTTATTTATCTATGTAAATTACATATTTGTTAATGCCCTCGAACCGAACATGTCCATTTGCTTTGGATAGATATGTGTGATAATTAGTCTATTGGATAAACATTTCCAAGAAGAAACACAAATTAATACTGGCATTGTTCCATAAATGACAAATTGTTACAGTTTAAATAAAGTTAAATACCTATTTGTATTTAACGTCACTGTCGGAGCTTTCTATATTTCTGAAATTTGTATAATGTTGCTAATAGGATTTTCTGAATTCTAGTGTTATATTTATATTCTATCTAATATTTTAATAACAATTAAAAAAAAAACTAAATTTGGGGAAAAAATATCTGTCAGCTTTTGGAGTAAGTATTGTTTAACTTGATATAGTAACCTCCTCAACTTGGGAAACTCGATGCCATTCTTATATGTATTTGACTGTTTTGAGAAAAACGAATTTGAAAGTTTGAATCCTTAATTGCTTAGTGCTGATTGAAAGTGGTGTTTACAAGTTTGACTGGAATTGTTAAGAGTAAAAATGAATTATCTCTGGACATTTTATAGGTATGTTTGGCTTTTGGATATAAAATAGTTTTGTCACAATTATACAACGTAAAGAATGAAACAAATATTCTACATTTTTTAAATCTCTGAGATTATGAATTCTTAATTTCAAAATCAAAAATTAATATTCATTTTTTTTTTTGAATTTGCAATTTTTTACAATATTTATACAAAAATTCTAGTTCCATTGGTAGTATACATTTTCCATTAGCAGTGAAATTGAAAATATTTCAAATAGTTTTTTCAGTTTTTCAATTACACTGTGCAAAAAATAATTACAGGAAAAGCTCAGTTGATTATAAAAGAAGAGTTAACGAGTAAAAATTAGCTAAGTTCGAAATTTTTTTGAAAAATTTTAAAAAAAATTCATTAGAAAAATACCTCTCAAATGAAACCCCATATATGGGGGCTATACAAAGACGTGGTCCTCCATAAGTATTTTTTTTCATATGCTGTAGCACCGAACTTCCGAACTTCAAATACGAAATTTTGAACAATTCCGGTGAATGATCAAAATACCGAATATCGGTAGGGACTGTACGAAGACGTGGACCTGCGTAGGCAATTTTCAGTCAAATACTGTAGTACACATTAAGAACTTCAAACACGAAGTTTGAAACAATTTCGGTGAATCGTGTCGCTAAAATCCTTAAAATACCGAATATAGGAAGGAAGTGGTACGTGGACCTGCAGGTCAACCTGCATAGGCTGAAGTATCTATTACGAACTTTAAATAAAAAAATTCGGTACAAAATATAGCTAAAGTCATCAAAATACCGAGTATTTGGAGGTACCGTTATATGGGGCTGTATGAAAATAGGCATAGTCCATTTAAGAACTTAACTTTTGGAGAAATTTTCAAAGAATAAAATATTCTACATCAAGTCTCTGAACGGATCAAAAGTGTACTCGTATACCCAATAACAATTACCGTCATTTGGAGACTATACCTAAACATACATTTTTAGCCACATCGACTGGAAAATATGGTCAAGGTCCTCGAAATAAGTAAAATCCTACCTTTATATGAGCGCTACTCAAAAACATTGGCCTGCACTGAAAAATGTTTGCGAACTAGTTTTCCACCCCCTTAGAAGATCCCGGAAGCTGAAATCGGGGGATACCTTCATATGAAGGTAATACCAAAACGTGGGTCTATATCGATAACTTTGTATAAGTGTGGTTTCCCCTTACTAAGAACTCAAATTAGCATGAAAAATATCGATAAATGTAAGAAATACTTGAAATCGGGATACACCCCCCGTATGGAGGCTATACCAAAATGTGGGCTGACACGATTCATGTTTTGCACAAATGACTCTATCATTATTTTGCGAGTTATAGAGCTAAGTATTTGAGGTCTATCGAACGCAAAACTCTTTTGGGATTTTGATCTACTAACCGAATACTATCACCCCCACTTGAAATTTAAAACCCCCATATTATTGCATATAATTTTTAAAAAACCCATAAAATAAATAAATATAATTTATTTCATTTTTAGTAAATATATTTTTCAAACTAACAATATTTTATTTCATCTCTCTTTTTAGGTAAGTACAAACTGCGATACTTTGTCTTCGGAGAACATTATTGATTGGGTAAGCTGTTACATTTACCCCATTGACAAAGAAATGTCCATTCTAGCGAATTGTTCTCTTCGAAAAACAATCCACTTTATTGTCAAGTATCCATACATGTGGATGGCTGGTTATTCTGTTTACATGCCAAAATACGAAAAGAAACAAACAAACAAAAAACTCCTTCCAAAAGTTGGCCTATTTTCTCTATTTTCCCCCCGCTTTTTCTCGAAGCACTACTTGAGCTAAATACAAAATGTTTTCTTCCCACAATGGTCGACTACTTAAGTGTCATAATTTCTTTTTGCCCGCAGAGCATGGAACCATCATCGCCATCATCTGCCAGATGCTTGGGTGCCTGGCCGCCTGTCGGCTATGGGTATGTGGGTAAATAATAACTTTCAATTGCAGATAGAAACGTAATGAAATCTTGAGAAGTTTTAGAAAGTTGTTCACTTGTTTTGCTCTCACAGCAGAATTATGCTGAGAACATGGAAACTCTTACTTTCGGTTGTAAAAAGTTCCCTCCATTGTTTCGACTGAGTCAGTAGTCAACACTTTAATGAATGTAAATCACTTGGACAGCGGATACGGTAAACAGACGTTGCAGCAGCAGCAGCGGTTGTAAATACCTGCTTGTAAGCCCTCTAATGTTCGAGTGTCGTGCTGCACAGCGGAAAACTCAAGCAAAGAGAATTATTACTGCTGTCGTTTGGCGGCTATTATTCAAAATTGAAAATAATAAGAAAAGAACACTTAACGTGTTCTTGTCCTTATTTTTTCACTTCGCCGCCAATATTAAGCTGGGGTGCATCCCTCACCCATTGGAGGATCCCCCACCACCCCTCTGTGAACATCATTAAATCATCATTAGCATGAAACAAATGAGGAATAACATGGAGTTTAATTTCGTATGTAGATATGTATGTGAATGTATGGCAAAATTGTTCCGTTAACTTAAAATTACACACATGCTCGCATACACCACACGCACATACACACACTTACTCACACATGCGAACACTTAGATTAAAAGACATTTAGTAAATAACTGTTCATGAATGCATTTAGAAGTTTCTTTGGAAGTATTCAAAGATGAATATCTGAAATTGTTTTTTAAATGACTGCGTAGCACGCAGTCCCCAAACGCTCGTACTCTCTCACACACACACACACACCCATACCCACAGGGGACCCTCACATCGATGTGCTAAACAGAGAATAAACAATGCACAACAAATTTTCATTTTCAAATCATTTTTGTAAATAACAAATAGAACAACAACAACCACAATAACTAGAACAATAAGTTGAACAATTATCGCAATCATCATCAGCAGCAGCAGCATTGTCGTCATCAAAAAGCTTCAAAATCGTATTTGAAATACATGTGTATTGTTATTATTATTATTGTTGTTGTTGCAACAATTATATTCCGTATATTCCGCTTGCATGATTATTTGAGAACATTTTAGTACATCTGTGAGAGTTCTAATGAAATAACCAACAACAACATAAACAAGAAGAACGAAAACTGCATAATAGTATTAAGCAAAGTGAACGAACTGGCAATTGTTAAACAATTAACGGAAACATTTTTCTAAGTGCACATAAGGCATTAAATAGTCCAGTAATGTACAAAACAGTAGTACCAAGTCCAAAAGTACTAAAAATGTTGTGCAAATAAAGAAGGCGAAAATTAGTAAAGTATTAAAATTCTATGATGTGTCGAATAGTAGACGTCATTGTGTTAAGGTATTAATATGCTAACATAAATTTTTGAAAATTATCCCCCAAATATTTTTTTCAATTTCTGTGGACTATTCCAACACGATTCCACTTATCCAAAATAAGGGGTTTAGTCTAGGTCTCTTTGAGTGAAATCCGTTTCGTAATATGTATCGAGTTGAAATTTAGCAATCCACCACCTATATTCTATGTAGTTCAAAATTGGCACAACGTATATAGACAGGAGATGGTTCGGTTAAAGGACGTATAATTACAATTGAAATTGTAACCACCTTACTCGGAGATTTTTCGATTCATTCTGGTCATCCTGCATGAAAAAGAGAAGGAAGAAATAATAAATAGTTGTGAAAGATTACAGGTGATAGATCTTTGAAGAGGACTAGAAAGGATGGAGAAAAGCGTGGAATAGAGTTGATTTTTAACATCGGAGGCAGAGCCTGTTTACGAAGATATAGATGACAAAAGGATTCCTTACCCGTACCGCAACATTTTTTCTTTTTTGTCCAATCTTAGTAGACAGTCCGAATAAATTGATCTTACATGCGGTTACATGTGAATATTACCAACTGTCTTTGTTAGGTTCACACCGAATAAGCTCTGAGACAGTGGAAAGTTAGACAAGAGATGGTCAATATTGCTCCACCCATTGCTGTGACCGCTTTAGCCATTAAAATCAAATTCATAATCAATCAATGAACTTAAATAGCTTGTAATTTGAAACATTTTTATTGTAATTGGTGTGTTGGAAATTCGAAATATACTTAATGAACCCATTATGAAATAATTGGATTTTTTACTGGACAGTCTAAGGCAAGATGTAGACCTGTGGTACCATATATAATTGGCACTGGCCGTAGGCTATCGTAGACGATTAAAACAATAGAGAATTTACCAATTTATTTCGAAAAAGAAATGTTTCGAAATGTTTTCTCAGATTTTGCTTCAAACCGAGTGTATGCTTTGGTGTGGGAAACCGAAATTTAAGAATAATTTCTTTCAAAGCTTTAGATTGAGTGAAATAAATTGCACGATAATTACCTGGAGATTTCATGGAAATTATTCGAGTTCTTTCCCACATACTCCCGAATATTTAACAATACCAAAATAATTGTTCTCAAAACAATTCGCTGTTTAAAACACATTTTTTTGAAAATGAATAGCAATATAATATTTTTCATACGAATTATTTCCTTCAGGCATAACGACTCATTCGACTTGACTCCATACCTGAAGTAATCGTTCTAATGGTTGGCAGAACGTTGGAGGCAGAACCCAACAAACAAAGAAAAAAAATAAATAAAAAAATAAAAGAAAACGCTAAACACTGAATACCGTTACAACGTTGGTGTGCATGTAATTTATTCACATGAGTTGTGTGTGTGTGCCCTGGCAATTGGATATGTGTAGGTAGGTAGCTCTGTCTGTGTCTGACGTAGGCAATTGTGTGTGCCACTTCAGAGAGCAAAGTTCAAATGGGCCACTTAAAAGTCTATGATACTTGAGTCTGTATTTTGTGTTCTAAGCTTCAGTTTCTATGTGTCCCTCTTTCCGAGCTACCGCTACTGTTGCTGCGGCTAGTCTGGTACATTCATTCATCTATCCATCCAACCATCCATTTCAACCGCGTCTTTGTTGCTTTCATTACAGCCTATCTGGCGGATAGATGTTTTGGTGGATAATAGTCCACGTCGCTAGTCTTCTTGCGAAGCCTTCCCCCTCTCCATCTGTGGGCCCGTATACCAAAGCACTTTCCTCCACATTGCTTGGCATATTTTGGTATAATCTTTGTTTGTATCTGACATTTTTAAGGCATTGCATAAATACAAAATGGTCCAGCTCGTTGTAGGGATACACACATACATGCATGCATATGTATATACATAAATGGTGAACGGGAATAAAAGGCTCCTGAACTTCAGAAAATTTAGTGCCACTACAATTTACATAAGTATCACAAACTGAAATATGATTATGGAATACTAAAGCGGGGGTATAATAAATGAGGCCCTGACTTGCGGTTGTATAATGACTGTGATATTTTTCAAAAATAGGAATATATTAAAAAAAAACAAGCAAAAAACCGCTAAATTCGGCCGGCCCGAATACACCCTCTACCATTTCGAAGGAAATTGAAAAAATTCAAAAAAAAATTCCGAAAACTACTACTTAAATGAAAACCGTTATATGGTGACTATACGAAGACCTGGACTTGCATAGACAATTTTCTTTCAAAGACTGTAGTGCCCATTACAAACTTCAAATACGAATTTTTTTACAATTACGGTAAATAATATCGCAAAAATCATGAAAATATGGAGTATCGGGAGGTACCGTCATATGGAGGCTATACAAAGATATGGGCCTGTATACGATTTTTTTTGCCACAAGTTGTAGTACCCAATAAGATCTTCCGGTTCGAAATTTGAAACGATGCCGGTGAATAATGTTGCTGAAATCATCAAAATACCGAATATCGGGATGTACCGTTATATGGGGGCTATACGAAGACTTGGACCAGCATACAAAAATGTTTGTCACATGCTGTAGTACCCATTACGAACTTCAAATACAAAATTGTAAATAATTCTGGTAAATAATGTCGCTAAAATCATGAAAATAAAAATATACCGACATGACCCATTTACGAACTTAGCCTGCCTACTGGCAAACTATGCATACATGCAAAATTTTAGCCTTCTAACGGACAGACAGACCGACGGACATCGCTAGATCGTCTTAGAATTTTACGCTAATCCAGAATATATATACTTTGTTCTATTAAGAACGAGGAGTTACAAACGGAATGACAAAGTTAATATACCCTTCATAGAATGGTGGAGGGTATAAAAAAACTCGTAAGAAAAAAAAAACATATCCACATGTGCATTTTCTATAACTGCATAGAAAACAGGTTCCCATATATAATTTGTGAATATATAATATATTTATCGATTTCTATTTTCACAATGAGATTTTGTCAAAGGTATAATTCAGAAAATTCGATCACGATAAAGTCATAAAAACTGCATTTTTAAGTCATGTAAGCCTCATAACTATATTGAAAATCAGACTTCGTAAGTTTTACTTTAAAGGCCCTTAGACCACATTTTCAAGTGCAACTCTTTACCACTTTATACACATACTCAAAAACGCCCAAATACCTACATATACAAGCTCTTTCTTACCAACTAAATTCCATTTTCCGTTGATTGTCTGAAACATTGTGCCGTCTCTGCCACTTCAACACTGAAATTATGCCTTACTTTCCTTGAAATCATAATGTTGTTCACTAATTTTCCATTAGGTTGCCGTGCCTCCAATAAAATAATGTTGCCAACCGGGAGAGGGAAAGGAGCCGGGCGAACTATTGCCGAGTGCTTCGATGTCCGCCTTCTAAGACATTTGTTTGCCAAAAGTGTTGTTGGAAAATGTCTTCCAAATATGTTAGGCGAAGAAAATGGGGAAAAGTTTCTCTGTGTTCTTCTTCTTCTTCTGTTTTTTGCTTTTAATGAATTTTGAAAGTTTTGCCCACACATTTAAGGTGTACTCACGATTCACGACGATTCCTTTGAACAATCGTTTCCATGCAACTTGAAAGTATTTTACTGAAGCTGCTGGCAGCGGCAATAACAAACGCCAGCAAAAATATATACCTACCTAACTTCTTGAAAAACACAAACGTTTAAGAAAAAATAAAATATAGGTATGTAGCAAAAACTAACGCCGAACTCTCAAGTGGCGAAGAAAAGGAAGAAGAATCAAATGAAAACTATTCCAGCGAAACTCACATAAAACGCACTTCATGACAAAAAGTCGTGACTGCCTCGGAGGCTGGGGCAATCAAAGCTGGCCATAACCGTTTGACGTGGCATGCAGTGAATGAACGAAGTTCAAGTCGCAATAACGGTACAGCCAACGAAACGATATTGGCTCGTCTAAGTTATAAAGTTCAGAGACTGTTTAAATTCCGTCAAACGGCGTCATTAAAAAAATAACACCAGGTTGTGGATTTGATAATAATATGGAATTGCATACAAAATCATGCCGTGATGTTGATGACTTCCATAAAATAATTATGACAAAATATATGTCCCTAAGGAGTGTATATCAATAATTGACTGGCATATATACTCCTCCTCCATAGCATAAAAATTAGCATAAACCCCTCAGCCATATAGCTACAGACGGTATATATCATTTGATACGGCCAAAACGTGCCTCATCGAAATAAAGGGTTAGACACTAGGTACCTTTGGACAAAATCCGTTTCAGGACTTCAGATTTATTTTTATTATTTCTATAAGACCTGACATTAAGATGGAATATATCGGTCCACTCCTTCTGGTACCTTCCCCACAGAAGGGTCAAAATTTTGAATAACGACGAAGTTCATAAAACGCGAAATGAAAATCCGATTATTTTCAAACTTGGCACATCCCAATATTTCTACTAACACAAGACCTGGTGTAAAGATGGAAAATAATACCTTTGAAACGTAAAAAGTGTGTCAAATATTAACCATGTGTACCGTAAGGTACACATTTCACAGAGGTCGAGATCGTATGGGAACAGCGGCCAAAAATACTTTCAGTACAGATATCAATATGATTCTTTGGTTATGGTACCTTGTTGGGATAAAAATAAAAAATGTGACAAAATGGATATGGTCGATGCATGTTTTGGCATGGTCCCCTTACAACGTACCTCCCTAATAAGGGTTACTTGCCCAATTTTTTCACATTTTTACACTAGATTGTTCTGTTATTTGACATTTTACGTTCTAAAGAGCTAAAAAATAGTCTTACTGAAAATTATTTGGTAGAGTCCCCCTGTAAAGGTACCTCCAAAAATAGAAGTTTTTTATACAAATCAATTCCAAATTTTATTATTTTTTTATAAACAAAATAGACATTTTTTTGTAAACAAAATAAACAATTCAATATAAAATTAAATCAAAGTTACTAATGGATATTTATAAATTTCAGTGTTATTCTGAGGGTCAGAGCTCAGAAGAAGACAGTTAATAAGATCTGTGTTTGTTGAAACACGAGAATTTTTTCGGGTATGATTTAGTCGAAAATTTTCTTATATCTCTGTTTCTAGACCCCACGGCCACCTCCTATAATTCTCCAATCGATACAATGACAAATTTATAATGTCGGGTGCATGTATTAAAATTTTATGAGCTGCGGGTGGAAGATAGTGCCATGGAAATCTATTTGTTAACTCTTTAGCCGTTTCCAGTGCAAAGGCCTTAAATTTTTCGACATTAATATTATACCCAGAAGATAATGCAGGCAACATTATTGAATACCCCTCAATTATATCCTTATCGATCCCAAACAACAAAAACATATTCTATGTCACTATTTCTATGGTGCTATAGAACTGACAAAATTGGCGCGAAGTGACTTCAGTATATTGGGCATAACATACAAATCTGACAAAATCTGAAAGTTAAATTAGCACTTCTAGAATCTTAGGACCATTACTAATGGCGTGAAAAAAATCATATTGGAGGATTCAGGGGGGAAAACAATTAAAACTTTAACTGAAATCCAATTTTATTTTCAAAATTAATCTTAAAGGCAACTCAGAACACTTACATCGTCTATATTATACACAACTACTAAACACACAAATTACTGCACTAAAAATAAGTCAATACCTTGCTTTTTAATAATTATGCCAAGATTTGTCATTTTAAAATGTATTTAATTTTGTAATACAGTTCTATTTTTACTCCACTTTTTCGCTGATCCCACTGAAAAAAGCAACTAACTACATTTTCTCTTTTTTGATGCTCTTTTCGAAGTGTCCCGTTAGAATGAAGCCAAGATTATTATGTTTTCTAAAAAGCTTAACCTCTTAAGAGTTCATGTGTACACATTTGAAAATAAATATCTGATTTTCATTTTTTGAATTTTGGCCAATGGCAGCGACCACTGTGCATTTGTTCAAAATGGCTATTGACTCAATAGTATTGATCAAAAAAGGCTAACTTCCAAGAGGTTCACTCTGTGTGTGGACTAGAAGGGTAAGCATAGATTGATGTTCTCACTATCTCTCTCGCTTTCTCTCTATTTCCTTTTGGAGGATAGGAGAGTTCGATTTGTTTGCTCCTCAATGGGTTAAAATTTTGAAACAATTGAAACAATTCCCCTACTCCTTGATCGAGAGTCTAGATGATTCAAATGTGTTCAATCCCTGTTTTTTTTTTCAAAGTGTTGGCATTTTGAAGATAACAACTCTTCAAAAATGTTAAATTTTCTTTATAATTTTTATTCCTCAATATCTCTTGAAATATAGGATCGAGTGTGAACATATTGGTCAGTTTCTCCTTGTACCTATCTCACAATAATTAAACATTTTTAAATATTAGAAGCGAAATGAATGTTTGAATGTTGTAATCCAATCTTCGCACATCGTGGTATTTGTTTTACGCTTAATTCATGTGCAATCGGTCAACTTCTTCAAGGACCTCAAATCAAACAAACGGTCACAATTTTGAACAATTACTCTGACAAATTATTCAAACATCGTTAAACTTCACGTATCCCAATATATCTGACATTTTGTGATAATTCCACGACAAAACGGCAAAATTTTGAAAAAAAATAATATATACAAGCAAGTTAAAGTTACGTCTTAGGCTAAGGATATTTCTCAAATCTGATACTGTCTTACTTGCTAAACCAATTTTTCTTTGACAATATTTTTTTTTCAAATTTCGCCATAAATCTTTTAAAGTTAAATTAAATCGAGTGAAATATGCTTATAGCTGGGTTCAGCTAATATATACTTTGCTATTTTGCACACTCGAAGCTAATACGAGGATTTTAAGTACTGTAAAAAGAAACGGAAAAAATCAAAAATTCCTCCCAGCTTCGCACAGACAAATAAAAATCTCCCAAAAGTTACTTACATTTCTCGAATTTTTGTCATTAGATTGTCTTTGTGCTGCGTTCGTTGAGTGGGTGCAAACACAAATGAGTCGAATTGTTAAAAATTCTGTGAAACGTGTCGTAAGCACAGATAATGGTAGCTTTATTGGAAATATTTCCCGGGAACTGAGTGTATGACACATGTGAATGTGGATGTACAAAATAATGCGCTCAAAACAGCTCATTCAATTTCTAGAAATATAATATTTATTAGATATGTGTATTACTCAGAGTTTGAATGACTATTTTTAATATTGTTTTATGCATATTGATTTTATGCATTAATCACTCTTAAATACCTTCATAAAAAAACTTCCCAGTTTTTTTTTTTTTTTTTTTTTTTTTTTTGAAACTTATTTACCAAAAACTCCCAATTTTGCACGCATCTTTACTCAAAATCCTTTTCCACACAAATTATTGTGTTTTTTCTGTTATGAAATGGCAAAAATATTTAAATTCCTACCACAACATTTTTATACTAACTCTCCCTGTTGGACGGCAATTATTCTTTGTTCTTCTTTTATTATGGCCTTTAGTATAAATACACCATTGTGATTTCCCCCCGCGCCCCATCACCCACTTCATTCTTCCTCGCTTCTGGTGAACGATAAAAGGCTGTACTAACCTCGTTTTCTAATGAAGAATATCTGCATCTAAATACATTTAAATTTTTCAGTAACATGCGAAAACTTAATTACTCCCGGAAGTTGTCCGCTGAGGGGCCATGGCATCAAAACAAGAAAAAAAGGAGTTCTTTAACAACAGCAGTAGCAACAACACAAACAAAACATCACTGTGGCAAGGTACAACCCGAAATTATGTTTGCTTACGATAACCCATTAAATACGTGTGGCGGTGAACCAAAAACGTTTGCAGTGCACACATAGGATCAGACAGATGAGGGTGTGTGAGTGTGTGTATTAGGATGACTCGCAATTTTGCAAAAAAAAAAATAAATAATCGGCTAAGAACTTCATAGAAAGAAGCGAGGTGGGGTAGTACAATATTATATATGCGTTCCGAACGTTTAAAAATATAACATACATATATAATATAAAATAAATAAAATAATAATAAAATAAATAATATAATAAAATATAAAATAATAATATAAATATATATGAGAACTTTCGAAGGGAACATGATTCAATATTTCTGGATCTCCACCTCAAAACTTAATATTATCAAAAAAAAAAAAAAAGTAAAGACATTAAATTCGGTTTGGCTAAACTATTTATACTCCCTACTGATTGGATGACCTCAAAATCGAATAAATATAAATAAATTTCTTAGGAGTAGTTCAACTAACCAATTAGAACCCGAAACTTCAAAATATAGCTTTTGTTTATGGCTGGAACCAAATACTTTGAAACACCTACAATCTAAATATAGGCTTGTATGGGGGCTATACCAATAAATTAAAACCAACGAAAACATCAAATATCAAATTATAGCCGCTTTGGCCGGAAATTGGGGCCATAACCTTCGAAATACCAAAAATGAGGAGGTACTGACAACCCATATCCCAATTTAGTATTCTTGGGAGTACTTCAAATATCAATGCCAAATTTTATTAATTTATCATGAAAATTGTAATCTCTTTCTTGGTTTCAACAGACAGGGTTTCAATTGGGTAGTTTTGTCCTATTTTGAACATATAGTTAAAAACTCCCATTAAACGGGATCGTAGAAAGTCAAAATATTCTACAACATTTTTCGTCATAAAATATAGAACCTAGAAGACGTCAATGGGTAAATCTTGCCTAAACACCACGAATTCATATATATTAAAAACACATTTTAGGGGTAAAGAGTTTATGAAAAAATCTCCAAGAAAGCATCATTTTAGAAGGATGACGTCAAAGAAAAAAATTTTCCTCACAAAGTAAGGAAGTTTGCAATAAAAAAGAATGAAAAACTTTGATTCATGTGGATAATTTTTATTTGGTCTTTTAGTTTTTTTTACATCAAGTCGAGAATCTGATGCATGAAATTGGCGGCTGCCACAGTTATTGTCATTTGAGCCCTTTTTTATGGCATTTTCCAAAACTTCCGGCGATAGGTCCTCATGTTCTTGACAGATATTGTTTTTAAGAGCTGAAAGAATCTGAGATTTTTGACATAAACCCACCTCACAAAAAGAAGTCTGAAGCGGTCAAATCTGGCGATCTTGTTGGACGTAGCAAATCGCCAAAACGGGAGATTAGGCGCCCTGGGAAATGCATCCCTCAGCATATCGATTGTGGCACGTGCAGTGTGAGCTGTTGCACCGTCCTGTTGAAACCACATGTTTTCCAATCCCAAGTCATCAAGTTGCAGCAAAGAGAAGTCGTTGATCATTGCTTTGTAGCGTTCACCATTTACCGCAACCGTTTGGCTAGCGACATCCTTGAAAAGATCCGATGACTTCCCCAGCAAAATTAGCATACCATACATTGAATTTGAGCATGTGTATTGGCTACACGCGGATTTTCAATGCCCCAGATGTGTAATTTTTGCTTATTTACGTATCCGCTAAGATGGAAACTGGCCTCATCACTCATGATTATTTTAAGCATGTTTGAGCGAATGTTAGACCCGATTGGGTGTCAGTAGCTAACAACTAATACACCATCTGAACTTTACAGCGAATTTTGGTACAAGATTTGAGAAAACATCTTTAAAATTCAAAGTTCGCTGTAAAGATCGTCGACTGATACTCATTTGCGTGGCACGTCGTTCTGTTGATTTCGATGACGCTTCCATGACATCCTCTGCTACAGCAGCAATGTTCTCTTCAGAACGAAGACTCCGGGGTCTCTCACGCCTGGCAGCATCTTTTGTTGTGCCAGTCTCTTCGAGGCGAGCGGCTAAACGTCGCAGTGCTTCACCAGAAAGCGTTGGACGGCCAGGAAATCTGCGACGAAATTCATGACATCCTCTGCTACAGCAGAAATGTTCTCCGCAGAACGGATACTACGGGGTCTTTCACGCCATTCAGCATCTTTTGTTGTGCCAGTCTCTTCGAGGTGAGCGGCTAAACGTCGCAGTGCTTCACCTGAAGGCGTGGGACGCCCAGGAAATCTGCGATAAAATTCATGTTGTGCCAATAGTCACCAATATTCCGCGTTCTGAAGCAGTGTAGCGTAACATTGTTTATTAATGTGTATTTCGCATGTGTTTACTACAAAAATGTCAAAACAGAACTGACATTAGGGGCCAATCGTAGAAATTATTGCATTTTCTGATAGGAGGATTACTTTTGGGCCATCTTGTACCACGACCAAATATTATAAGTCTTTATTAATAAAAACTGCAAATTTCTTATAATTTCACTATACAATAGCCAGTCAGGGCTGTGGAAATGCCAAGTGGACCTCATAGTACTTACAAGGATAGAGTTATAATATTTTATAGACGTCTTTCGATTACATCCAAAATTATTGGTACAGAAAATGGGTCTTGTTGGTCCACTTCTTGGAAAAGCACCCATATAAGGATAGATCCCTGAGTTTCGATATTTCGAAGGCTATTTGACTGAAGCTTAATGTTTTGATTTCTTCGTGGATAGACATATTCTTGCTGATCCAAATTTCTTATTTTAAAATATGTCTAAACCTTGATAAAATGTCCAGATGTAAATAACATCTCATAGACGTTTTTAATTCAAGAAATAGTTTTGAAGTGCATTTCGTATTTGCCAAGTTTTTCTGCTTGGACAACCTAGTTTTTGTATTTGGCAGGACAAACACACTCACACACACGCGTACACCAATGATGCACCCGGTGTAAGTGTATTGCAAATAAACGCTCAAGTGGAACGTACAGTTTATCTTTAATTACAACGTGTGAAAATTATTATATACATATACAGTCTATTCTTACATATGTACATATATACGTACATAGAAACTCTCGCTAGAATACCTACAACAACGAATGACCTCAATTTCGAGGTGTGTGTGTGTGTGTATTTGTTATTCATAAGGATGTGTGAGTGTGCGCTTCTATATTCGTGGGGATATATCCTAAAAACAAACACAACAAAATTAGCAACAGCAAATTGTTATAATGAAGCAACATACGCCGACACACACAGGTGTGATTTTTGTTTTTTTTTTTTTTTTGCTCTACAGCATTGCTCCTTAAAATATAACTCGAAAATGTGTGCGCTGCTCAATACCGCCCCCATCAACACCTCGTTGGCAGCGACGTCGTCGGCTTTTTGCCTTTGGGTTCAATGTGTGTTTTTCCCCTATTGTTATGACCAGACCAAACGTGAGTCTTTAAAAAAAGGAAGATCTAGGAATTTTAGATAAGTTTGTTACGAATTGTAGCAATAGAACATAAATATTTACACGCACACACACCCACTCACACAGTGTGTGTTGGTGTATGAATTTGGCTCCGTGAATATTTATATATTTGTAGTTTGTCTGTAGTTTTAATGGTCGTTTCCTCTGTGTGTGTGTTTTTTTTTTTTTGCATAACAATCATGTGTTTGTTGCTGTTGTTGTTATTGCTGACACATACATATGTAACACACTCACACACGCTTTTTTCTAAATTATAGTTAGATACTATGGTTAAGCAAATGTTTGTTGACTATAAAAATGCCATAAATACACCTTTTTATGAGACACGTAGCTGTAATCGTCTACTAACACATGGACAGAATACTTTTGTTTTTAAAAATGCTGTTCATATCATCAAGTGTTGGTGTGCGTGTGTGTGTGTGTGTGTCTTCATGTGGTTGATCTAATCCGCAAACATTCAAATTGCTTGAACACCGACACACACACCCACGCACATGCACTGCAGCAACATTAATGCCACAGGGTTTGTGAAAAAGGTATTATCTAAAGTTTTTCTTCACTCATTTACACACCCAATTCCGAAAGGATGATGATATTATTCTACAGTCGGTGCGGTAGGAATGTTGAAATAGTTTTCTCAAGGATCATCTTATATACGATTCTTTCTAATAATTTGAGATCTGTAAGAAAGTCAGATGAATGGCTTTATTTCAAAAAGTTCTTTTTATGCTCTCCACAATACAATGGAGGGTATATTAGGTTTGTCATTCCCTTTGTAACACCACGCAGTATAAAATGCTATGACGATTTATCCATGTTGCTCCAGCTTCTGAACGGAATGATGTAGGCCCATAAAATTTTACCCTCTTATATATTTTCAACTGATTTCGGCCAATATCACCAAATGGCCAAAATCGGTCCAAATGACCTGCATTTTGGCACATTCGACCAAATTCAGTCTAGCAGCAAGTACAACCAAGTTTGAGGAAAAGCGATTCAGATATAGCTATAGTACCCATATATATGTTTCATCCGATTTGCGGTTTAAGTCCCTCACGTGCTCCACTGCGCTCTGCGCTCCACAAGAATGATATGGTACCGGGAATCAGATACTGCTCGAAAATACGTATTCCAAATTTTATTGAGATCGAATCAGATTAGGGTATATCTCCCATATATATCTTTATCTGATATAGAGTTTATTCTGCTCCAAATTGCTAAAATCAGCCCATATGAACTGATTTTGGCAATACCAACTAAATTCGTTTCAGATATGGCCATAGCTCCCAAATATATGCTTTATCCGATTTGATGTTAATGTCCCTTACATTACTCATGTGCATTCCACAACAATATCCGTTAGTACCAGATACAGCTTAGAAATAAGTGTTTACAATTTTGTCGAGATCGGTTCAGTTTTGGATATAGCTCCCATATATATCTTTATACGATTTCAGGTATTCATGTTCCAAATGGCTAATATTAGTTCAAAGCCTAAGCCTCCGATGGAATTCAGCCTAAAAGCAAGCGCTCTAGATTTTGGTGAAAATCGGTGCAAATATAGCTATAGCTCCCGTAAATATGCTTCATTCAATTTGGCTTTAAAGTCCTGACACTTGGCTAATATGTACTCCTCAACAATGATATTTATTACCGGGCATCAGATTCTGTTCGAGCCTCGATATACATCTTCACCCGATTTTACGTTATTGCTCATCATACATGTAATATCAGCATAAATTGAATAGATTTTTTCATATTCAACCGAATTTTACTATTCGGTGAAACTCGGCCCGGTTTATTTATTGCTTCAATAAACATTTTTTAATATAAGGGTTATATCGATAAGGGTTATATCGAAGTCATATCATGCTCTATACAGCAATTTTATAGTTGGTATGATCTACTTCACTTAAATTCCCAATATATTTTTTTTGTTACTGGAGCTATAATAAATACGCATAGTGGCGTAGGGTATCATATAGTAGGCTCCGCCCGACTTTTGATCCTCCCTTACTGGTTTTCTTCTGGAGGAGTTCAACTCTGCACACATATCCTAAAAAAATAGGAGTTCAAATCTGCACACATGTCCTGCAAGATAGTAGTTCGACGCTATGATCGATTCGACAACCAAACCAAAGTTTAAACCTGGTTGGAGTTCTCGGTATCCCCGACAGTCTAGGGTCAATATGTGGGGATATAAATTGGAAAGCTGTTGCGTTTCTATGCAGCTGATGGAACCCATATTGTTGGTCATCTACTGAATAAGTCTTTCTGCTGCTTACTTACTCCTCAGGAGAATCCTATATATATATATATATTCTTTTTTAAAGTCCTAAACACGTTTGTCAAAGTGCAACTTCTTCACTTTTCTAATTATAAATCAAAATGAGCGTAAAAATCTTCACAGAATATTTGGAATAGTTCCCACATAACGCTAGACACTGTCGGATTCCAGTGAATTTCTGTAATCTTCCGAAAAGCAATAAAGATGCCGTTAAAGAGAAATGCAATATTGTACTACTCAACCCAAAGTATTTGTACAGAATATACGTCAAAGATAAAAACGTAGAATTTCTATGAGTTCAACCCGTCACCGAAAAAACTTTTAACAATTCGCAATTCGAAAATTAAATATGAAATACATATTCAAATTGCATAAACATAAAAATATCACATTATATATTTCCCAATATCAAATAGATATTCTTCCCATTTCACCGACTATATTAGCCCAACTCATGAGCTTGAGAAGATAATCCCAAATGGTAATGGGGGGTGGCTTGGAAAACCAAGTGTTGGATTACTTATTCAGGTGTCATAAAACAGTTTGTCCTACACTTTGGTGACAAATTGCTTGTTTCTAAAACACACCTAGTTTTTATCCATTAAATCGCACTTAATTATTTATATCCTTTAACATGTATGCATGAGTGTGTGGGGGTGTGTGCGTACACACACACATGTGCATTTAAATAGAATGGACAAAAGATTAAAAGTTAGCATGGTTTCATTCCACGATGAGGGGTGGTGTATTCTTCATGCAACCTATAAATGCAGACATGATGCATGCAAAATGAATGCAACACACACACACGCACATCACACTTGCAACATATCTTACATTGCCACACATTTATGACAGACAAAGAGCAAGTAAGGGAGAGACTTCATACTTCCATTAACGTGAATGCTTTAGCAACACTTTATTGCTAGCTGATGCATAGCCGTGGTTACCTTTAACGTTTATGGCACAACTAATTTTTTCAACTTCCTTTCCAGCAACAGCACACGACTGCTCTGGAGTTTAAAGCGGTGAAATGTGGGATACTTGGGTTTCTTTAAAGCTCCATTTTTCTGCAGGGAGTCACTTTAGGAGAGCGGGGTATGAACGCTGCACTTTCTTACACTTTGTGGCGATAAGAAACGTATTTCGTGTTTAAGGATGTCTTTGAGGTTATTGGTTGGTGTGCTGGCTTCGTTCGAATATGTTATTAAGATTGAAACGAATTTCAATTTGATCACGTCTTGCAGGAGGTGGGGGCAAGGGGCAACTGCATTTGTTCAAACAAAATATGGATGGCGCTGTTACACGAAAAAGTAATAATTGCGCTTTTCTAACAAAAACATCAATTTTCGTTATTATCAATATTTGATATCGCAATTGCTACAAATTTAGTGCAATTATTTTGGTAAGGCAGCAAGGACGTTGTAAATCCTTGGAGAAATTATTGCATTCAAATAACAACAATCAAAAGTTTTCTTTTGAACCTTTTTTTCGCATGGTGGCACCTACTACAGTGGGACGTGGTTACAATGCTTGGGTTACAATTTCAAAATACTCATTGTAAAGTTTGTTGCTTATTTTGAATTATTGCTTTTCTATGGTATAAGTAAACGTGAGGTATTAGCTATTACATTTTGTTGTGTTATTCATTATTTCGATTGGTTTTCTACTTTTTTGTTTTACTTTCTAAATCTCTTCCTGCAATCGACAATCATCAATTGAATATAACCTATTTTCACATATGTAATGAAATCGTAGCTGTAGACATAGAGTCACAACAACTGCATCCTTTTAGACGTCACGGCTAAACATGTCATATTTTGTTCGTTGGAAATTAATTTCTGATTACACCAATGAACAAATATGTGTTTGTGTGTTCACAGCAAGCGTTTATATTATTTAACTGATGTTTGGCTGCAACAACAATTTTTTCTAATAACAAAATTGCATGCATAATTGTACTTTGTTTTCTTTTCTATTTTAGTTTTCCCTCCAGGCCACCGAACTGAGACAAATGTCGGAGGGTGAGAGAGAGAGAGAGGGGGTACTGCAATTCCGCCTGGGTTGCAGCAATGGCATTGAAATGTGAATGTTGGTCATATTGTTGGCTTTTTCATTTCTCAATAAAAGGTATCCGTCAAAATGTCTACAAACTTTCCATGTAGCAGAGGGTTCACGGTTTCCATCTTCTTCTACACAAGATTTTCCCTTGGGATCACCCCATCTCTTTAAGGATAGAAAAAATGGAGAAATATTTGGTTTAGCGAGACAGAGGACGAATGTAGAGTTCTTATACCGATCTAGCACTGTCCTGTTGTGACATTTGAAATGGCCCTTCTTACCTGTTACTAGATTGAATTTTATTTTTTCATACAGAGTTTGTATATTACTCCAAACATTCGATTATACATAATAGCTTGCTAATGCCCTCTACGTACGGGGAAATATAAATTGTATTAATTTATGTAGTTTTTTTACCCAAATATAATAATAAAATTATGCTATTTCTTAATTTAAAGTTATAAACGACTAATACGACGAAAATGGTTATCTTACATATTATAAATTCATACGTATATACAAAGTTATATGAATACAAAATCGTATGAATTGATAGTTCGGCCGGGCCGAATTTCTAATACCCCTCACCATTAGGAAAAAACACATATTCAAGTAAAGTATCTGGATTTGAACGTATTTCACTTAAATCTGAAAATACTAGTGTGATTGAAAATACCGAATATCTGTGGGTTCCACTATAGAAATACTTTGGAAACCGTGGGAAATGGGGCTAAAATCATGAAAATACTGAATATCGGGAGACACCTTTCCCCCCGGAGCTAGAATCCATCATGAATCACTAATACCTGAATCAAAATGCCGAATATACAAAGTTACCGTTATATGGGTGCTATAGTAAAACGTGGACCTATAAAGACAACGCTCAGCCGCAGAATGCAAAACTCTTTACCAAATTACCAATACCAAATTTGAAACAATTTCTTGGAAAATGGGTCTACATCATCAACATATTGATTATCGGGAGGTACAGTTATATAGGCGCTATTGGAAAACGTAGACCGATATGCCTCATTTTCTGTACCAACCAAATACCAAAAATAATACCAAAATTTATCGTTCCACCTCTTTTTGATTCTATATACGATACATATTACCATTAAGTATTTTTCGTGCACGTTATAGAACGACCTCCTAATATAAAAGCTACACTGTCACAGTGATCCCAATATTGTACCAAATTTAGTACCATTTGGTATATATCTTACACTTAGTACCCATTTCCAAAACCCTACTTTTTGAACTTGATTCCCATATAAAATTTGAAGATTTGCCTCTGTCCATTCACATAATTTCAAACTCCAGATTCCCAGCTCTATATTTTCCATAAATAGTAAATGTAGTACTTTTCTTACTCTTTTAGAACGTATTTCCAAAACCAACACCAAAATATCCATCCTACACGCAAACATGGTCCCCAATGGCAAATTTAAGTACTGTCCGTTCATCCAAAGGTCGTACCATTTAGTACTATTTTGGTCATTGTATAGTACAAATTTACAGAATAACCTCCACTTTATTTTAACCCTACCAACCCGCACTGTTCTCATAATTTCAAATGGTACCAAATTCAGAGTATTTTAGTACTTGCACTTATTTTTCGGATTTCCAAAAAACCTTTGGTTCGTCCAACCTACACAACATCAAAGACCGTCATTCCAAATTTCAGATATCCAGCCCTATCTCTTTCCCAAATACCAAGTTTAATACCATTTACTATTTTCCGTAAAAGATGACCCTAATACCAAATTTCAAATTACAGAAGCTATCTCTTCCTCCAACAGCAAATTTAGTTCCACTCAGTACAGTTCTTTATCTAAGTACACATTTCAAAAACCCACCTCATTTTATCAATACTACTTCCCTAGCTTAATTCTTAAAGCAAATGTCAAAATTTTAAATCTCTACGTTCACATAATACCAAATGTTTTTTATTACTTTTATGGAATAGTTCCTATAACAATGAAGTTCTCGATTTTCCGTGTTTTGGAGTTCGCGAGTTTCAGTTTTGAGCTGACTAAGCTGCAATTTCTTTATAGGTCCGGTTTTAAACCGCATAAAGTCTCACTATGTGTCAAATATTTGCTATAGCTATCATATGACGCTATTACCTGAGTTTTAATATTTTCGTGTTTCTTGCCACAATTTCCTACTAAATAACAGTTAAATACGTCAGACACGTGTTTTGGTTACAAAAATGTTTCGATACAGCTCCGCTATTTGTTATGGCTCCCACATAAGTATTTCTCGTTGTTTTCAGTGTTGTGAAGATTTCTGTCTCAATTTTCGACCTAATCACCTGTAATTTGATATTTCTGGATCTTATTTGGCCAATTTTCTCCTGGTAAGACGTTTTTATACAGACCCAATATGTTCTATAGTTCATTTAACTAAAACTTTCGATTTTGGATATTTTGAAGATTTCTGGCTTATATAGTGGCATCGGCCATATTTAAGTATTTTTGAGGCCTGGTCACATTTTGAGTCTCTAATCATGTCCCAAATTTTTGCGATTTTAAGACAACTGATGTCACAATAATTAAAATCTTCACATGGTGGAGGCGCGTGCTTCAATGTCCGCTTGACAATCTGCCAACTAATGTGTAGGTTAAAGCTTTTATAGTAATCTTTATTTATTCGGTAAATATACTTGTTTATGGATACGTCCATGCTGATACACACCCTTATTGATTCTATTTTCATGTCTCGTCCCAACTCAAATCGATATAATTTTGACATATATGAAGTGGAAGCTGACCATATTCTTTCTCCCGATCTCGGCTTTATTTATGTGGTGTATTTATTAAAGATAATCCAACGACAAAAAACCTCTTACATAACCCATATCGAACTAAAACATTTGAAGGGAATGCTAATTTTTATACCCTCAGTCATATGGCTACAGAGGGGATATATCAATTGATACGGCCAAAACGTGCCTCATCGAAATAACGGCTTTAGGCCCTAAGTCTCTTTAGATCAAATACGTTTCGCCCATTTGGAGAGTATCTCGAAGGGAGTATCCGAACCAACTTGGTACATCGTAATATTATTATCAAACTTAGATGGAGTTCGAAAATGGACAATATCGGTTAACTTCCTTTAGTACCACTACCAAAAAAGGTCAACATTTTCACAAAGAATAATTTACCTTATATGATAAGAAAGGATCATCCAATTATGAGCTAACTTTCCAGATTTCGCACATCTCAATATATCTAAGACACAAGATCTGGTATGATGAAAGGATAGTATCTACTTCTGGTACCTCCCGCACAACAGGTTAAAATTTTGAATAACCAAGAATATCTGGTGTCAAGATGGATGCGAAATAGGCATCCAATTCATTTCAAATTTCATACATCTCAATATCTTTATTAAAGCAATGCGAGGTTGTAAATATTGACCCTCTCCTTCTGGCACTTCCTTCAAATAACTTCAAAATTTTGAATAATTTTTCTCTTAATCAGAATAGGAAATTTATCGAACAATTTCTTCTGGTACCTTTGAAATATATTTTCGATTTTCTTTTTGCATATCCCAATATTTTGATCAGTATTAGACGAAGTGGAATACTTCCACCATATCTAATAATTCACGCATATGTTAAGATTTTCCAAACATTATCATATATTTCACATAAAGTGTAGGAAATAGTCGATATAATCCAAATTTGGTACGTTGTAATATTTTTATCAGCCTTAGGTCAGCTACAAAATGGACAACATTGGCCCACTTCTTTTGAACCATCCCCATGTAGGGTCAACAGTTTGAATAATTATAACACAAGTCAAAATATATTTAAATAAACGAACACTGGCTGAGGGTATCCATCTGTCGGCAAAATCGACTGATACTTTTAACTTGTTCAAAAATGCACTTGACCACACAAACCAGGCAACAAGTCTTCTCAGCCAGATCAACCCTTTATGCCACTCACAGTAATATTGATTTTTTTTTTGTTACGAATGTGCTTATGTGTATTTCTGTGTGCATTTCGTGTCATGGCTTATTCTTTGTTTTCAGCATTTATTGATTTCGGATTTCGAATCCATTTATCATTAATGTTCCAATACACACACACACACATACATTTCAATGACTATCGTTCTTTTTAGTAGTTTGCACATTTCATTGCATTTTTTGTTGGTTGCTGCTCCCTTGTTTTTAGTTACATTTATCGTTCATTCGTTTGTAGACTCATTCTATCGTTAGGGCTCATTGATTTGCAACGAGTTTTGTTGTGCTCTGCAGACAACAATGAACAAAAACAAAAGAAAAAGCAACAAAATGTAAACAATTATTTAACACCATTTAACAGAGTTAGTAGTTGAAAAAAAAACTGAAATTATAATTTGTAACTTTCTGTTTGTTTCAATTTTTATTTTCTCCAATTTCCATTCGTTGCTTTTTTCAGTTTTTCAGTACCACCAACCTATGCGACAATATAATAGTTTAGGTTTTTCATGTCAGAATGAATCTCATGCCTGTAGAAATAAGACACAAAAATGGAACAAAGTCATCGACAAATTGATTATGAAATGGTCTTAACCTCCACGCTTAGGTCAAATTCCTATATTGGCCAGAGAGAACGTGGAGAGGCTGTACCATAACTGTAATAAAGGCTAGATACATGACGATATTCGATGATGATGACTAACAAACATAAAAGGTCAATAGAGTTACAACGACGACAATAACAACAATAGTATTGGCATAGCATAGATAGGCATTGAGGGAGAGGCAGTACCAGCCGGCCGGCCAACCAGCCAGCCAGCCATAACATGAAATGTTTTATGGTAAACATCTTCTTTTTATTCGTTGCCTTTGGGTCAATTGGCCTTAATTGGAGAGTACATATGAGAGGCGGACCCACATCAACGAACGCCACTTTTATGGACTCCAATACACAATCATTTTTGTAGCTATGGATATTGTTATATTTATTTGTAAACAATACTTGGAAAGGAAATCAAGCAAAATCGGAATTAAGTTTTATTTTCTTTTTCTTTTGATTTGAGTTAATTTAATCTAACCCAGCAAACACACGGAAGCTCAATGAGCCAAATAAATCAATGCTACATTCTGCAGTAGCAGAGAGTTAAAAACTGAGAAGTACTATTACATTTACAAGCCAAAATAACTTATTTTTACATTACCATGTAATGACTGTCAGCGTCGTATTTCAAAACCTAAGTTCCAATCTGCTCGGCAAATAAACATCAAAAGAGGAAAACACGAAAAGTTTGTCGGCAAAAGAACTTTCTTCTAAAGAAGCACAATGACAGGTTTATGCCCTGAGAGCAATATAGTTGAATCAGGATTGTTCTGGCGTTTAGATCGCTTATGCTTAATCGCACTAACTTTGTAAAGAACGGCCTTATAATCCATCATTCACACCAAATATGCTTGATAAGCCACTTAACGTCTCGTAACATATGTTGCTGTTTATGGACTGCTAATCCGGTTCTGCTTCAATGTCCAGGCTTAGGAAATTAGCCACTCTTATGGGCTTTTACCAAAGATCCTTTGGAGAGAGTTGGGTAGGTTTGACAGGACAATTAGAAATATAAGATCCTCAAATCTTGATGAAATATAAGAATATAAGATCCACAAATCTTACCAATATGAATTGAAACGTAGTTGAGTTTATCCACGCAGGCCATGTTCTTCGGTAAACTTCGAGGATAACATTAATACTGTAATAGTTAACTGATATGGCTGATTGACTTCCTGATCTTAATGATCTCTATTGTGTCGTTGGACGTTGAGGAGTTCTTTCCACCACATGGGGGAGTTCTGTCCACCACGTAATGGTTAGAATAACTCCCACGGTCACACCTGAGCAGTTACAGCAACTAAAGCATATGCTTGATGAAGCATATGTGATCTACTCATGTAAATGGTTCACTGGAGTCATGAGAAGGCAACAGGGTGTAGCTCTCAGTGCGCGATTCTGGCATATCTGAATACTTTTCCATTGTGTTGCACTCGTATTCACAGTCTACACTGTAGCCGCATAGCTAACCACAGATAAGTCGGAATCGCTTAATAAGAGATCATGAAAATCTCTTTATCTGCGCCCCAAGTGCAGCTGGTTAGGGCCATGAGGACCTTGCTCCTACTTTTCAACTTACCGCGGATAGTTGCAGTTTTCGCGAGCGATTTGAATTTGCTGTAGAATGTAACCCCAAGGATTTTGGGGTAATTAGTGGTCGGAATTTCATGTCCCGTTGATTTGGTGGCGGATATTTTCATATTCCTCGCATGAAAGAAGGCGGCAAGCTCCACGAGATATGTCTTCAACGGTTGGACCTGACGCCATGATAGTACATTGATCCGCATAGGTAACGATCTTAGTGCGTCTGCAGGGCGCGGAATTCCGAAAAGATAGGGGCTAAACAGTTTCGGAGATATTACCCCACCTTGGAGAGATTTCTGTTTCAATTTACGAGGCTTGGACTCCGGAATATCCCGGATATAATTGACTATCCAACATTTCAAACTCGGCCGGATGGTCGTGTTTTCAATGTCATCGAATAGCGTGGAATGATTGACAGTATCATATGCCTTTGATAAGTCAATAGTCAATATTACTGTTCTATGGCTGCCTGTTCTGTACAGCTGCAATGCCGTTGTAGTAGAGTATTGTGGACGGAAACCATATCGATGGTTGACAACTGGATAACTTCCTCTGATGTTGGGGAGAAGTAAAGCCCCTAGTACTGACAACAAAAGCGAAATTGGCCTGTATGATTCCCCTTTACTGGTATCTTTGCCTGGCTTCAATAGCAGGACCACCCGGCCTATCTTCCAGGCTTCCGGATAGGTGGCTAACGACAGGTTAAGGACTTTAGTAAGATACTCGACTGTTGTTTCAACGTTACAATTGAGATTCCATCTTGCTTTGGATGACTCAACCTTTCGGATGACATTCGTAACATCGCAGTATACTTATATCGCTTCCAATGCTGCAACAATTTAGATGGTGTAGCTACTTTTTCCGCTTGTACTTCTGACCAATCTGTTGACTTCCACTGTCAGTTCACTGACTCTGGGATCAGTAGGTTTGGCACGCCGGAGCTCATCTCGCTTAATCGCTTATCCCGCTGCCTCTGCTGGGAAATTTGGTTTTATTGTTTTATTGGATATTCGACCAGCAGTTATAAAACGTATAAATTTGGCAGAGCAATTGGTATTGTGTCTGGGATGGTTAGTATTGAAAATGAGATATATCGGTCCACGTTTTGGTATAGCCGCCATATGACGGTACCTTCCGATATTCGATATTTTCATGATTTCTGTCACATTTTTCTATGGATTTGTCTACAAATTGGTATTTGTAGGTCGTAATGGGTTCTAGCTCTGGTGGTGAAACATTATACGTATAGGTCCATGTTTTTGTATAGCCCCATATAACGGTATCTCCCGATATTAGGTATTTTGATGGTTTTTGCCACAGTTTTCCACGGATTTGTCTAAAAGTTGGTATTTGTAGTTTATAATGGGTTCTAGCTTTGTTGGCAGAACATTGAATATTTGGGTCCACTTTTTGCTATAGCGCATATAACTCTAACTAGAACTCACAGGTTTGTACTTCGGACCCTAACAGTCTGTTCCGCATTTGTTGATTTCTTCGGCTATTCTTAGACTCATGTAGGTTCCAAATTGTTCCTGTGTACCATGTACATTTCCTAAAAATGTATTTAATGCACGAAATTTAATTTAAATGTTATAGCTTGATTTTGATCGCTGTAGTTCTCCTATCACAAAAATCAACCCAACCCAATGTAAACATTTTTTTTCATATTTTATATGTTTTCATTTTAACCATTAATGGTTGTGCTTTTTTTAATGAAATTAATTATTGCATTTTTTTGAACGATGTAAAATTGATCTCTTTGCTTGGCAAATATATCCTATGCTCGTTAAACATTATTAATTTCATAGCGTTGGGATATGAAAAAAATCGAAACTGATACCTTCGTATAATATTTACTCTACTAACAAATCATTTATGTACAGATATTAATTATGCGGATAAAAGGCGGAAAACAACAACATTGATTAATGTGAAATCAAAACATTTTTTTAATAAACAAATACTGCGATTCAAACAATTATCGTAAATTTTAATATTAAAACCAAAAAACTAATATTTATTGGGAATACAAATGTATCTCCCCTTACTGGGAGAGTTAGGTTACTTCATACCTCGATTGTGTGTAACAAGTTTATGATGTTTTAAACAATTATTTCACTTCCCCAACATCGACAACAACAGCAATCAATTTAATAAAGTTCCCCATGTTGACGATATTTAGTTATCTGCAACATGGTCGACCGCTCCTTTCACCTGTCAGTCGCAACAATACAACATCAAACACTCATAATGGCAATAAAGTCCTCATTGAAGGGAAACTTTATTATCTGTCGTTGTTTGCGGCCCGGCACCGTTTTTTATGGCCATAGTTACGTATTTTACGAGTGCATCGCTTTTATGACTGAATATTACAACGGATCGTTCGCCCGCTCGCTCGTTGGGCCGGTCAATTGTAAACTTTCGAGTTTATTACTCTCGACGTACATCAATTTCGAAATTGCACTTACCAAGGACCGATAGACGAGGCGGGTCATTCAATATATAAGTATTAATATTGTCCGGCGCATGATGGTGCGAACCATAGTTGTAGTCAGTGCAGCTCAACAACGAGCAGCTGTAGTTGCGCGACAAGACATCTTCTTGCTTCGCCTACAATTGCCTTAAATTAAAGCAAATTAATATTTATAGAACAAGCGAGCGTGTAGGGTGGATGAATGGTGTGCGCGTGGTGTGCTCTGAACTTTGTGATTTTTTGTAGTGTGCCTTGGCGATTCCCCGATCCAGTGGCTGTGCAGTTGTTGTTAAGGCCAGTTAATATTAATAAATTTTATTTATTTGTTGTTGTTGGGTTTTTCTCTTTTTTTCCATTTGATAATAATTTCACTTTCTTTTTTTTCACTTAATGTACTTTTCAGATAACTTGCAGATGTCACCACATTGGTTTTTATTACATTGAGAATATTTTACATGTGAGTATGGGCAACATCATTCATCACTTGATAAAAGTTTAATTTTAATATAGAAAAAATACATGTGTATGTGTAGCATTCATTTATATGCTTGCATATGTACGTAGGTATATGTCGGATAAGTAAAGGATTGTCATAAAATTTACATAGAGTTTGCATACATACATACTATATATTTGCTAAAAAGGGTGCCAATGGAGAGGAGAGATAAATTTGTGAAAATTGTACATTTTGGATTTATGACGCATACGGCATTAGCGATTCGACGCGGCAGAGGCTTTTAAGGCAAATATAAATTGTTTTCGAAGCATCAAATTATGTGCGCAGGCATTTGGATTGACTGGTTGATTGTTGTCTGCTGGCTGACATTTGATTGATACCCCTTGCCTGATGGATACACAGTTACGCGGTAGTATCCTTGAGATGTTCAGAACTCTTCTACAAAGGAATGACATGTATTAAAAGGTAGGTAATGTAGAGAGAACGAATCGGTCAAATTGAACAAATTGCCAGGAGTCAACAGGAAACATACGATTAGCATATTACGAACCGATTGGCGAGCAGCGAGTGAGTCCTGCAACGTCGCATGAGATATTCATGGATCTCGATATGTTTTCGCCGTTTAGCAACTCAGAAAGGCTGCAACCTAGACCGGATTAAAAGAAAACTGAAAACAGCTCAGCTGAGATTTAGCATTGTGGTTTGGTCCTAGTCTACACGCTAGACGTGTATAGAGTCTATATGCTATAGACTCTCTATACTATAGAGAAGCCTTGGTCACAATATATGCATTAGTAGTCGTGAGATACTCTCTAGCTCGGCCAAATCAACGGCAAAAGAAAATCGAGAGAAAATGCGTGTGCTTTGTTTATCCTTTCTCATTCGAGGCTGTTCATAGTTGGTATAGAGTATGGTAAATCAATTCGATGCACCCGGCCTTTACTGAACGTAATTATCTCCACACTCACAATCATTCCCAATGCCAACAGAGAGTAATATAGAAGTAGGAAAAGATAGAAATGCGACTCTGCTCGGACCTGCTTTAGACTGTATTGTTCTAAGCTTAAGCTGATCTTGTCTAAAATGTCTGAAAAAGATCTCTTCCAACGTCCCTGAATGACGTGTTAGGAGATTTTTTCATAAAGTTATGTAAGTAACTTTTAGGCTTTAGGACGCATGCAGGTACTGCTATAGGAGAACCTGAGTCTTCTCTTGTAGATCGGTAACTGTAGTCTTGAAGAGACGTCTCTGACCTATAAAACTTTTGAACATTTCTCCCATCATTTGAATCTAAATACTATCGGCCAGTCCAGTTGTATATCGGTAGTCATTTATCCATATTAATCTGTCGCGGTTGGCCGTTTGATGACAGAAGTTGTGGCAGCCTCACCTTTTTTTGAAAACCTCCAAAGCTACTCAAGACTTACCCGAGAATGTCATCCGAAACGATTTCTGGAGGACAAACTGGTAATTTAATTTTATGACACTTGACTCATTTAAAATGTTGACCCCTTGTGTTGGAGGTATCAAAAGGAGTCGATTGATATTCATATTAGATATCGAGTTTAGTCAAATATTGAGCAAAAAAATACTTAATTTAAAAAAAATCGCCAACTTTTTTCGCATGTTAAAAGTTTTATAAGTAATAAAAGTGTTGTTGGGGGAGGTACCAGAAGAATATATTTCATATATGTGGTCCGACATATTCACACCAGATTGGTTTAAAACAATCGGACTCTTATTTTAATGTTGTTGAAAATTTTGACCCTTTGGTGGGAGATACTTGATGGAGTGGACCGATGTTTTCCACTCTAGCAGTCTACCTAAAATAGATAGAGATATTACGATTTGCAAAATTTGATGAAGATTATATGATCCGTTTTTGTTCTATGAGGCAAATTATTTTCTATGAAAATTTTGACTTTTTGTGGGGAAGTACCAGAAGGAGTGGACCGATATTGCCCATCCCCCAACTCGATTTGAGTTTGATAATAATTTTACGAAGCGTCAAGTTTGGACCACATCGGATATTCCTTTCGAGAGTTATTGTGCGCAACATGCAGACAGGCAGACGGACGGACATCCTTAGATCAAGTCCAAATATCCTGAAATTAATTTGGTCCAAAGAGACCTAGGTTCTAAAACAATTGACTGCGGGTATAGAAAATTTCATTACAAAATAATGGGTTTGTTGCAGGAAGTTAGTACTTACCAAACTATCGCCAAGAGCCAAGTATAAAGCATTTCCCATATTTCACAATCACAAAACTACACTTTCTGAGGTGATCTTTTTTAAATCTCAAAGTCTTTCTCGGCTTGTTGCGGTGTTTGCCGAACATTTGCTTATTAGAAATAATGCATTCAAACGTTATATTCAACTACACACTTATAACCGACCACATCTTCCCTTCATTGCGGTAATGCAATCATAACCTCCATTTTCATTTTCCACCAAGCCCCCCAATAGAGAGTACCAACACCCTTTCCCATGGACCTCTGCCATTAAAAAAAACAACCACTTGTGTAATGTGTGGACTGTGGCAATGCATCAGCATAACTTTCATTATTAATTTTTCTCCTTTGGCAAAAAGTCATCATAACTTTTTCATCATTTATCACATGTTCCGTTTGGTCGGGCACTGCTACCACCTTCGCCCACACAACCCTGAAAATGCTTTGGCATTCAGGTTCCGTTTCAATGCTGTTTTTTTTTTTGCGAAGTGCACAGCAATAATAACGGCAGTAATAGTTGTGTCATCCTTAATGGGAGAGGTCCTAAAGCTTGTTCGGTTGCAGCTAAAGTTGTAAAAATGTTTTTATCTGCTTGCATTGGGATGTTTGTTTTTGGTGGCGGTGGCGGTGTTGGTGGAAGTGGCTATGACAGCGGTTATTTCAGTAAATACATAAATCTAGCCTTATGGCATTTGTCAGCAGTAACAGCGGCAACGGTGTGCACAACAGTCAACTTTTTATGGCGTATTTTCTTTAATTGCTCGAATGCAAACGTGGATGTTCATATTTAGGGCCGAAATATTGCCACCTGTCATTTGGCATATGAGCCCAGCTCGGCAACACTTGTAATTCTTCGACAATTTGTCCCCCCAGTATTTATTTATTTACTGCAATGGCAGCGGCAACAACAACCACGACGACAAAGTGACGTTCGCATGAAATTGTAAGTTATTGTAATTTAACCAAAATAAAAAAGCAACTCATCCGCCCCTTTGGGATTTGTGAAAAATTAATTTGTTTAACGTCCTTGGTATGCATGTGTATGTTTGAGTGTGGTCTATTCGATTCTCCCACTATTTTCATTTCATAGACATGGCTAAAATATGCAATTGCCAAATCCATGTTTAAAATGTCGCCATGTCGCCATCATCCTCCCATGTGGCGACAAATGTTTGATTTGACACCGGCTACAAATTTTTGATTGAATTATGAATTTTATTCGTTTATAGTGTTAATTCTTTTTTCATTTCTGTGAACGAGTTGTTGCTGATGTCAAAAATATGCTGAACGGTTTATTAAATTGTCATGTCCAGATTGAAATGATAGTTGAAAATAACTCTTGGTTTGTTACTGTGATCCAGTTGATTTAAATCAAGTTCGATGATATTCCATCAGAAAACAAATATTTTCATAGTTTCGGATTAAGTGAAAAATATATGTTTACAGACTAAAGGATTTAAATCGACATTTTTGTATTGTAAGGTGAATAATAAATAACATTGCCTGGGCAGGGCAAATTTCCGTAACTACGAAACTCAATACATAAAGAGGAATCAAAGGCGACATGATAATACGCCTAACGGACCTGAATTAGTTAATGTTGTTATGAATGTCCAAACTCAAATCAAATAGAGTATAATCGTTCAAACAAGTTTACTTCTAAAAAAAGGCTTTTTCGACACAACTCAAGGACTTTTATATAGGGAAAAATTTGGGTCTCAAGGAAGGAATAATACAAAAAATCTTTTTCTATGTTTATGCGGAAAATTTTTATATTTCGCCCTATGTCTGTCAAAGAAAATGTAAAATTCATTTAAGTATACGTGAGTGCTTTTGCATTTGGGCCTTATGAGTGCCAAGGACAGGAAGTGTATTTCGAAACCCTTTTTGGGATGAACTAGCAAAAAATTAAATGTTCTATGAAAAAAATATACAAAAAATTCCAATCAAGTAGTCATTTCGGAGGGGGCCCGAGGGGGATTTTGGGTTTGATGTTCAGAGGATGAACGATTTGCATGCAATAGGGAACTACAGGGTGTAATAAAAATACTGCAACAAAATCTAACGCCATAATTTTTACATTTTTTTTTAATTTTGTTGAATGAAAGCAAAATATGTCGGAAATAGCATAAAATTTTAGAATAAGTTTAGATTCGTTTGAATTGGTCACCTTTGGCACGAATTATGGCCTTCAAACGGCCAATGAAACCGTCACACGCTGCCTGAATGTTGCTCTGTAGTATTTTGGCCCACTCGCGCCGAAGCGCTTGCTTGAGGTGATCGACACTTTGACATTTTTTTAGTGCCAACCTTTTTTTTTCTAAAATACTCCAGACAATAGTCAAACGGATTGGTATCCTGAGATTTTGGTGCCCATTGTGCGTTGGAAATGAAACGAGGAACCTCATTTTGTAACCATTCTTGGGTGGCGCGTGCTGAGTGCGATGGTGCTGAGTCCTGTTGCAATGTCCAAGGTCTGCGGCTAAAATGTTTGCTTGCCCAAGGCTTTAATACAGCCTCCAGAATATTTTCGCGATAATATTCAGCATTTATTCTAATGCCACGGTTGATTGATACGAGCGGAGAGCGACAAGCTTTACCCCGAGCTCATTTTTCAATATTTGCCGAATGAAATATTGCGATATGTTCAGCTCGGCCACTGCGACGTAGGTTTGGATCAAGTCGCTTCTGTACTTTTCGAACCATTTCTGCTGATGTTGTTGATCAGGTTGGTCTGCTGATGTTACCAATCGAGAGCTTTAATGGATGGTCTACGGTTATCGAAAGGTCAAATGTAATCAGGAATTACGAATTTGATTTTGGCATTAATGTCGATGTTAGCAATTTGGCAAATACTTTATTCGGGAACTATATTGAATTGTCGGTGGGGCTGACGAGTGGAAGATATTCTGGGTTTACGATGTTGCTGTTCGGATGGCGATGTCCAGGTTTTCTGAGATGAATCGGGGACTCGTGGCATAATTGTTGCGTTATTGCCGTTCATTATAGAGATATTCGGGAGAAGATATTCAGGTCGTCTAAGATTGTTGGGCAGCTGACTGTATTTATGTTCGGGAGCAAATGTCCCGGACTTCTCAGATGGATCAGAACTCCTTCGGGTTGGGCAGCTCACGGTGGGTATGTTTGGGAGCAGATATCCAGGCCTTCTCATATGGATTGGAACTCATTCGGGTTAAGCAGCTAACGGTAGGTATGTTCAGGCTTAGCTGTTTGGGTCGTCAAGAACGGCTAGTTAGTATTCGTGCTTCAACTACAGTTTACGACAACCTCGAGCTCACTACGAATGTTTGAGTCGTGGAACTCCACGAATCTCCACTGCAACAATGAGCCCAAGCTCCTGGGTTAATAAATAACCTGCCAAACAGGTTTATTGAAAGCCAGTTCGAAATGTATTCTAAGCTAACGATTCTGTTCGTCGGAGGACAGAAAATAATTCAGAAAATCATTAACTACCGTTTGACAAAACCTCAGTAATAGCAAGTCTATCTCTTCGTAAATCGAACTCTATATATGATCGGCATTTCCAATTCAACGAGAATTATTTGCCCAATTACTAACTATGCTATTTTATTATCCAACGGTCGCCCACATGTCACATCTCAGTATTATCTGTATCCCCTGAGTGTTTTGTCGTCAGTCAGTCACTCATAAAAAAATAAATGTGACTGTATCGATAATATGGGAGTTGCATGAGGTAGACGTCATTCTTCTTCGGCTCCCTCTCTCTTTCTCTCTCTTTACACATGTATTGGGAACTACTGATTTTTTTGTTACTTTGATAGCTCTAACGTCCACCCTGGTGGTAACTTTCTCTACGAACTGTCTTCGACCTTCATAATATCCGCTGGGGTGTTTTCGTTTTGTATATGGGAAACTTTCCTTTTAAAATCATATAAAATTTGTGCCAGTTAGATCTTCTCAGTTTCGACGTCTCGTATAAGAAACTCCTTTTTCTCCATAGTGGTATAATACTTTATGGACCATATTACCAAAATATTCCAGGATCTATCTTCAAACCTATTAAATAAAAGCGTTTAAAAATTTTAAATATTGTCCAAGTTGAAAAATTGTTGATTCAATAATATAAACTTTTCTATTACTCGTTTTACTTTTTAAATACAACAAGTAAAAAAACATTAAGTTCGGCCGGGCCAAACTTTTAATACCCTCCACCTTAGGGTAAAGGAAACATTAGAAGAAATGTGGCAAAAACCATTAAAATGCCGAATATCGGGAGGTACCGTTATATGGGGGCTCTACCAAATCGTGGACCTACACATGCAAGGTTCCGCCAACGGAGCTAGAACCCATTATGACCTACAAATACCAATTTTCAGACAAATACGTGAAAAAAGGTTCAAAAATCATCAAATTACCGAATATCGGGAGGTACCGTTATATGGGGGCTATACAAAAACGCGGACCTATACATACAATGTTTCGCCAGCGGAGCAAAAACCCATCATGGCCAACAAATTCAAATTTTTAGTCAAATCCGTGAAAAAATGTGGAAAAACCAACAAAATTCCGCATTTTCATTCAGCATTTTATGCTGATTATGAATATATACTTTATGGGGTCTACGACGAGTATTTAAGGATGTTACAAACGGAATGACAAAGTTAATATACCCTCCTTTCCAAGGTGGAGGGTATAAAAATAAATAAAAGTACCTTTCGTTATGTCAAAGTTGAATCTATTGAACCTTGAAATTTTTATGATTGTGGCGAGAAACTCCTAAAATCTTTATCTTCCATTTACAGTTATTCCAACACAAATGAGTTCCTCAAATCAAAATTTGAAACTAAAGTAAATAATTTAGGAAAAATGTACTCATTTTTTGCAATACATCTTAATATTTTTATGGCAATCGGGAAATTGTACACCCATCTATATATCATTATTTTGGTATTTTTTCCCATACATAATGTCATCATCATAATAATAATAATAAAAACTTCATATTTTCGAGCTTAAATGTATGCAAATGAATATAGTAATTTGCTAAATTGTACTTTTTTCCCCTGAATTAGTGTCGAACGGTGCAGCAGTTCAAGCTTCTGTAGAAGTTATTGCCGCATTTGCATATTTGCATCACCATGCAATGGGTTGCAGGTATTGGTCTGCTGGTCTAACAGCAATGCCAAATGTTAGCTTAGTTTACAATTTAATGTTCGTCATGGGTTTTAAGAAACGGAGGTAAACTTTGCATTGAAAAAATGTAACTGGACATAAATTTTAAGGTGATAACAAGAAGAAAAAACACCATTGGTTGCGGGAGAGAGAATAAAATAAACAATTTAAAATGCGCATAATTTGCGTAAATATATTTGTGGCGCTAGAGTGGAATTGCTGCAACAAAACAGCGTTAGAAACACTGGGGAATATTTTTTCGATCTTTTACTTTGAACTTTTTTAAATTTTTTACAATATTTCTGTATAACTATTGGTAAAACAGGTCTAATTGATATTTCTAATGATGGAATTAGTTTGAACATAATATTACATCCTACAAATAGGCCTAAGGCGAATTTCAAAAACAAAAAAAAAGATTTAAAAAACAAACAAATACCAACTAATCGACTCTCCAATTACGAAATAGCCTCCACTTGTTGTAGGTCTTAGTCTAATTCCTTCACAAACAAATCTCTAAAAAAATACATTTGTCACACACAACCCAAAATGGAATATATTTACTTTTGGTTTTTGCTGATATCTTCTTTTCCTTTGATTTTTGTCATTCTGTTGGTTTACAGGATTCCGACACAACAGGATTCGTAGTCATCGTCGTCGTTATTGTCACAAGGCATTCAAATATGACTAAAGTTTTGATTTCATTACCATATTTGTTTGTTTGTTTGCTTTGTATTTTTTGTGGTTTCTATTTGCTCTTCTATTTAATCAGAGATATTGTGTATGTGTACGAGAGTGGGGTGAGTTGGGGAGGTTGGTAGAGCAAAACACACATATGCACCAGAATCTGTTTATTTTGCCAATGAAGCACATTTTGTTTGGCAAAAAGTAAACGATATTTATGATATTTTAATTACCCCAATCGGCAGTTGCCACAAAAACACTTTTGCTGTGTTTTTCTTTTCGGAAAAAGAATAATTCCTTTGAGGCAAAAATTGTCAGCTTCTGTGAGAGGAGTGAACGTATTATATTATATTATATAATGTCCTTTATGAAACAATAAAATAAAACTAAAATGGAAAAATAAAAGTTTAAGACTATAATCATAATCATATCGTACCGAGATTGTTGTTGGGAATAGCTTCCATTTCTATAACCTATCCAATTTTGTAGAGCCACTGGTGTTTATTTCGCGAGATGAAACCGCACAGTAAGCCTTGTATGCAGATCTACTTAATTAAACCCAATTACCAAGTAAAAGTGTCGTAAAAACCCATCTCAGATCCAATATCTCCCGAGTGGGAGAGGCCTAACATGCACCAAATTCTCTAAGAATACCGTTATATAAAAGTTCGACTAGTATGGGATTCGAGAAAGGTATTTTTAGAATCCATAATTGCAAAAGCCTCTTCCTTAAAGCCCACTAAAAACAATGGTAGAAAACATCATATTATACACTATTTGAGTGGCCACAAAAAACGAGAATCTTATTCGATAAATATTGAATAATAAATCGAACATTAGAAGATACCATAATACCAAATGCTAGAGCTGCACAGAAAATGTTTTCCTCGGAGGAATTCTACCTAATTTGAACTTGAAATTTAAGGTTTTATCAGAAAACCGAATTGAAAAGCAAGAGGTACCATTATATGGAATCTACACCAAATAGTTTACCTCTGTCCGATATTTTTGAGCAAAAAATAAACCTAATAACAACCTAAAATGTCAAAATCCAGGTCATGCGAATGTAAACTGTGGCACTTTCGAATTACTGATAATCAGAAGGGTATTTGGAAATATAATTGCAAAAAAATAAGGCCAAATAATAACCCTAAATGTGAAATTACTACTATAAAATGTACCGAAGATCTAAAAAAATAATTTTCTCAGTCGATTATGGAGGAATATACGAAAAGAATACTTTAAATCGGAACTCCGATTTGCTTGATTTTACTCGCGAACATTTTTCAGTACTTAAAGGGAAGGAATATTGGAAGAAGTTTACTCTCGCCTATTTTGTTTTATGCGAAAGCGCTCCTTTTGAAAATTTTGAGAGGAAAAAAGAGTAAGGGTTTACTCTAAGAGTTCAGAGCATGAATACCCGAAGAGTGCGAATTTTATGCAAAACTTACTACCTATTCTATATTCTCTACTCGCGAGTGTCTTCTGTTTGAACAATTAGAGTGGAAGTTAAAATGCAAGAACTACAGGGTGAGATAAAAAAACTGCAACAAAGTAAAATGCCACAATTTTGACATTTTTTTTTTTTTAATTTTATTGAATGAAAGCAAAAAATGACGGAAATTGCATAAAATTCTAGAATAAGCTTATATTTGTTCCAATTGGTCACCTTTGGCACAAATTATGGCCTTCACACGTTGCCCGGAGATTTTTGTGGTCATTGTGCGCTGGAAATGAAGCGAGGAACGTCAGTTTGTAACCATTCTTGGATGGCGCGTGCTGAGTGCGAAGGTGCTGAGTCCTGTTGGATTGTCCAAGTTCTGCGGCCAAAATGTTTGCGTGCCCAAGGCTTTAATACGCCCTCCAGAATATTTTCGCGATAATATTCGACATTTATTCTGATGCCACAGTCGATTAATACGAGCCAAGAGCGACCATCGTCTATTATGGCGGCCCACACCATCACCATGGCTGGCGCTTGAGTTCTGGTTGCCAACCGAAGGTGCACATTTTCAGCTGACCTCTTTGGGAAGTAAACGATCTTCTCTATTATATCTCCATATATATATTCCCTATTTCACTTGCCGAGTGAACCACCTCCAAATAAACGTCGTGTGCTATTGTTTTCAGCACAACTGCTCATTTTAATACCAAACACCAATTTCATATGCAAATCTTACAATAACAAATTCTCAAATCATTTCCGACCAATTGTATTGGCCATAATACAAGACTCAACAGCAATAAAATCAACAGCAACACTATGACCACATGACTTACCAGCAGCAGCATATCCTTCAAACATCATAACCAGGTTGGTGGTTGATAATTATCGGCATTAAATAAATCCTCACAATGGTTAGTCAGTGTGTTAGTCAGTCAGTTCACCAGTCAGCTGGCCAGTCTGTCAGTCAGTTGGCCAGCACACTGACTAACATAGCCAACTTATTAATTATTTTGAACAACTGTGTCGCATGGTAATCGCAATAGCCGTCACATGTGTGTGTAACACAAGTATCGCCGCGACCCGGAGTACAAACGACGGGACGGAAGGACGACGTACATTTTGTATAAATATGTGGACATAAATCCTCAAATTAATGACTGAGGAAGTTTTACGGATGGCATTGAGTCGATATGATTGTGATTGCCGCGTTGTCGTAAAGTTGTTGTAATTTCCTATGTGGCTCTAACTTGTTGTTTGTTGTTGTTTTCTGTTGTACACAAATAATATAAAATATTAACCATGTGCCACAAAAATCAGAGCTTACTTTTGCAGTAAGCTAATCTTCTTTGGCGGCCTGCGTTGAGTGAAGGGAGGGGGAGAGGTGTGGCGACCAAAGTCCACGACACACCAAGCCATTCGCATAACATTTCGTATTCCACTGTGGCCTGCAGCGCCAATAAACGCCAGCGTTTGGCTAGAAAATAAATTATAAATTCTTAATGCGGCAGTTAGCAACGGTTATTAGTGGATATTTACCATAAATAAAGCATAGACGGCGTGAATATGGACGGAGAGTCGGTCGGATGGCCGGCTGGTCGAACTGTTGGCCAGTTGGAATGTATGGATTTGCACAACAGAACCTCGCGGTGGCTTATGCGCCACTTTGTGTACACGATTTTGTGTTATAACCGATGGTAATAAAGCTTATCTAAATACATCACAACACACACACACTCACACACAGGAAAGTGGTCAACATAATCATAACAGTCAATACCGAAAGAGGATAGAAGAGAAAACTAATTCCTTGGTGAAGTGGATAATGTTGTTGTAGACATACAATATTTCATGATTAACCATGTAGACACACATATGTACATATGTAGAATAAAACGTGAATGGGGAGATGATGATACGTAGAGGAAAACTATCTTACGAAGGAATTACGATAGGGAAGAGCAACTTTGTTCGGATGAGTCTTTTGTATGCGGTCAAGTTTGATGATGGACTATCGGTCGAAAAGACACTCGGTATTTTCATGAAACATTACAAACACTTTCTCAAGAAATTGTTTGAAATTGAGTATTTGGAGGTCGTACACTTTTTTATATCGCCCCTTGTATTCGGTATTATGAAGCCTTTAAAGGCAGTTTACAGGTGCATTGGTATTTATGATTGTTGGCAGTCAAAAAAAAAAAAAAAACTTTATCCTACACATTATTCGGTGGTGGGTATCAAAAGTCGGAACTCGAACTTTACGATTATTACTTGTTTTTAATAAAAATCTGAAAAATGAAACATTATCCTAAATCGCTTGTACAATATCCTCCACCATTAGATTCAGGGTATACAATATTTTCCCATTTTTTGCATCACCTCAATACATTAACCGGAGACTTGGTAGAAAATTCTTAATTAATATACTAATTAGGCCCGTCTTTCAGATAAAATCTCGAAAGATTCCACATTTGTTTATGTAGATCTCTGAAATTGGGCACAATAGCTGCTACCGTCTTGAGATAAATCTTTCCAAAAATAATTTTTGTACCAAGGACGACCTCTTTTGAAATTGGTGAGAATCAGTCCAAGTTTAGATAAACAGGGTGAGATAAAAAAAAATTTTTTTTTTTAATTTCTGTCGGAAGTAGCACCAAATTTTAGAATAAGTTTAGATTTGTTCGAGTTGGTCACCTTTGGAACGAATTACGGCCTTCAAACGGCCAATGAAACCGTCACACGCTGCCCGACTGTTGCTCTCCGGTATTTTGGCCCATTACCGGCGAAGCACTTGCTTGCTTTCCAAAAAGCTCCAGACACATTGGTCCAAGGGATTGGTATTCGGAGATTTCAGTGACCATTATGCGCTGGAAATGAAGCGAGGAACCTCAAGGTCTGCGCCAAAATGTTTGCGTGCCCAAGGCTTTAATACACCCTCCAGAATATTTTCGCGATAATATTCGGCATTTATTCTGATGCCACGGTCGATTAGTACTAGCGGAGAGCGCCATCGGCTGTTATGGCGGCCCACACCATGGCCGACACTTGAGTACTGGTTTCCAACCGAAAGTGCACATTTTCAGCTGACCTCTTTGGCTAGTAAACACGATTATTTTGTTTGTTTACAAACTGCTGGACAACGATGGTAATCTCATCGGAGAAAACCAAATTCGGCTGTTCACCACTCTCGGCCTAGCGAAGGAACTCTTTAGCTCTTTTGAGTCTATTTTCTTTCTGTTGCGATGTGGGTTTCGATCAAGTCGCTTCTTTATATTTCCAACCATTTCTGCTGATGTTGCTGTTTTCTTCCGTCCACTTCCTTGACGTCGGGCTACGCTACCAGTATCACGGTAACGAGCGATGGTACGAGTCACAAAAGATTTATTTACATTTAAATGCTGGAGTGCTCTAACGATAGCCACTGGTGGTTTTCCAGCCAAATATAAAGAAATCACAGTATCACGCTTGAATTCCATGACGAATAACTTTTCTTCTGAAAAATTCTAACCTAAGTGCATTTGTAAGCTTGTAAACAATATAATGTGCTGTCACTGGAATAACAACTGTCGGACGAGTGGCTTAGAAATGACAGCAATCTGAAGTTTGTTGCAGTTTTTTCATCCCACCCATATTTCTTTAAAGTGAAACACGATGGAATTCATATACTTTTATATAAAAATGTTTCCATGTAAAAAAAAAATTCGGCCCGGTCAAACTTGTCGCTTTATAGGTTTGAAAAATTTGGCAAGTGTTTTCGTAAGGTAAATACAGGGATATCATATAAAGGTTCTAGGAGTATTTAAAGTCCTGGTCACTCCCGTAAAACTCTAATTACTCGAATTTCGGACGGCCCTTTATTTGGCTTGGAAACAAATTTTACATATATTTATTGAGCTTTTAAAAAATATACATATATTTTTAAATAAATCAATTGTATTTACCTTTAGTCCCCAACAAAAACAACCGAACTTTCCATCCCCCTCCTTTCCAAAAATATAATCTCCATTTGAAATATAATCTACTGAACTGATCAGATCCGCTGCGTGTCTAAACAAAAACTTAAGTATGTAAACATGTCAGGATGAATGTGACTGGTTATTAGCCAAAATTAAAACACTTATAGCCCATTGGTATATTCGCATAATGTCTTATCAGCCATGGAACCATATTAGACATTTTAATAAATAAATCACACGCAATGGTCGTATAAAAAATTCCAAATACGTTTACATGAGAGACGCCGCCCCTTGCTGGTGGTTGCTTTTTTAGGTGCCATAAATTTAAGGTATAATGAACGTAGCCCATTTAGACCAAATATGTACGTGTGTGTGCGTTTGTACGCAGGCATGGGAAAAAAGGAATTATAAATCACACACACACACACACACACCGCCACACATCCTCATTCCATTAGCGTAGGTACCTTTGTGAATGCTTTATGAGTTACACACGTTTTGTTTTATCCAAAAATTTTCAAATTTTATATGTCACGTGCAGTTGTTGCTATTGTTGTTTATGTGCGTGAAGTTTTATTAAAAGCCATTCGACTAAATATCGTATGTAAATATTGCTGCATTATAATATTGTTGATGGTGATACCGCAATAACAATTACAACAATTTCATTATAAATTATTTACAATTTTTGTGTTTTTTGGTTGGTTGACACCGAACAGCAACATGCCAACATCGACATCGACCAATGGCAACAATCACAACCTGGGTTGCAAACAACAACAACGGCGACAATAATACGAAATAACAATAATTTACAACACATGCTATATTTGAGTAATTAAAATAAATTTATTATCATTCCCTTAACCACTACCACCACACATACACGACAATGGAAAGCCAGCAACAATAACAAGAAGAACCACAAAATGTTGTTTGGAAATAAATAATTACATCTAACTGGTCGAAATTTATTATTCATTGTCTGTTTTCTTTTTTCCAATTTTGATTTGCTAGTCTTGGCATAATTTAAGTTAGCAGTCGCTGGCTCTCTCCCTGGGTCATTGACATTTTGGACACTGTCTGAGCAGATGTTTTTTTTTCGCTTTGTTATTGGTGCCAAGTTTTTGCCACTAAACACACACACACTCACACAGAAGAACACAGTCATATCGCAATAATTGTAATAATACGATTATTACGTCTTGCTGTAAAACTTTGATAATTTTCTGCACGACAGTTTTCCCCTTCTCCCCTTTTGTTTGTGCTGGAAAAATTTGTTATGAATATTAAACGAGTTTCTGGGAAAAATATCAATAAGACACACGTTTTGCCAAGTCAAAATAGAATCAACTTTTGCCTACTTTTGACTTCTTAGTGTGCTTAGAATGGTCTATTTCATGCCAAGTTAGATATGGCAATACTCGGAAAAGAGAGAGGGCAAATTAGAAAATGCGTTTTGCGTACATCAACTCCAAGGCTTTCAATTTTCAGCAGTTGTCATTTGTAGGAATGTTGAAAACAGCACAGCGTTGCTTAATTATTTTGTGTGATTTAACCCCAACATTTGGGAGCAATACGACCTGAATAATCCCTTTCAAGGTAAGCAAGGCAAACTAACATTTATAATTGAAGAAAATTACAAAAATATATCAGGCATATACAACTTATTTTCATCAATGACGCAGGCATTGCCATATAATGGGTGCCCGACTGCAATCCTAAAGGCTGTGAGTTCAAGACTCAGTGTCGAAAACAAAGATAAACAAGAAAGTTTTACTTTTCCGAAATTCCAACGTCAAAAAATTAAAAAAAAAACATTACGGCAGAACTTTTAATACCCTAAAAATACCGAAAATTGATTGGTACAGTTATATGGGGGCTATTATTTGAACAGAGAAGGCGGTGTCTATTCCGAACACCAAATACCAATTTTGCGATAATTTTTTTCTGAAGCCCTCAACATACCGAATATCGGGAGGTTCCATTATATAAAGGATATTCGAGGACGTGGGTCTGTAGAAGGAACTTCTTTCATATGAGGTGAACTCAAACTCTTAGTATCAAGACTACCGTTAAAACATTACATAACTATGTATTATAGGCCCTACATAGACATCTCTTTCCAAAGATCTTTTCAACATAATAGTAATATAGACTTCCAATTTACAGCAAATTCGGTTAAAGACTATTACTAAAACACCCAAAAACCCTAAATTTGGCGGTACAGTTATCCATTGATCCATTTTCCATACCAAACATTTCTACCGCCTTCGGAAGCTAGAGTGATTTTCGCCGTTGGATAGACGGATGAACATGACTACATCGCCATAGAATTTTATACTGATCAAGTGTATGTACACTTTGTGGTGTCTAGAATTTTGATGGGACGTGGAGCTTTTTGGAGCTTTAAATGCCAAATTTGAAACGGTTCCGGTTTATATTGTCTCTAAAATCTTCAAAATACCGAATATTGGGAGATACCGTTATATGGGGGCTATACGAAAACGTGGACAGGGATAGCCTACTAACGAACTTAAGCTGCCTACTATAATTACGCGCTTGTGCCAAATTTTAATCGATCCATAATTTTATTGAATGAAAGCAAAAAATGTCGGAAATAACATCAAATTTTAGAACAAGTTTAGATTTGTTCGAATTGGTCATCTTTGGCACGAATTATGACCTTCAAACGGCCAATGAAACGCTGCCCGAATGTTGCTCTGCGGTATTTTGGCCCATTCCTGGCAAAGCTCTTGCTTGAGGTGATCGACACTTTATTTTTTTTAGTGCCAACCTTGCTTTGCAAAATACTCCAGACACAATAGTCCAACGGATTGGTATTCGGAGATTTTGATGGCCATTGTGCGCTGGAAATGACCTCATTTTGTAACCATTCTTGGGTGGCGCGTGCTGAGTGCGATGGTGCTGAATGTCGAAGGTCAGTTGGAATGTCGAAGGTCTGAGTCTATTTTTTTCTGTTGCGGTGTAAGTTCTTGCACTTTTTGGAATTTCAATGGCTTTACCCCGAACTCATTTTTCAATATTTGCCGAATGGAATATTGTGATATGTTCAGCTCACGAGCCATTTTTCGGACACTGCGACGCGGAGTTCGATCAAGTCGCTTCTTTACTTTTTGAACTATTTCTGCTGATGCTGCTGTTTTCTTTCGTCCTCTTTCTTGACGTCGGGCTACGCTACCAGTATCACGGTAACGAGCTATGGTACGAGACACAAAAGATTTATTCACATTTAAATGCTGGAGTACTCTAACGAAAGCCACTTGTGGTTTTCGAGCCAAATATAAAGAAATCACGCTTGAATTCCATCAGTAATAATTTTTTTGTTTCTGGAAAATTCTCACCAAAATGCTTTTGCACACTTGTAAACAATACGATTAGCTGTCACTGGAATAATTTTATTGGGAGGTACAGTTATATAGGGGCTATACGAAAACGTGGACCGGCATAGCCTTTTTACGAACTTAACCTGCCTACTGAAAAAATACACACGTGTGCAAAATTTTAATCTACTTAGCATTTTACGCTGATCCAGCATATATATAATTTCTAGGGATTAACATGAGTATTTCGAGGAGTTACAAAGTTAATATACCCTCCATAGAATGGTAGGGGGTATAAAATGACATAGAAATAATCGAGCTCATACGACTTGACTGAAGACATACATATACAAAGCGAGTTCGTGATGCACATAAGGGTCGGTAGCAAAAATATCATCACGCTATTACTCAGAAGTTCGACTCACTAAATAATGCCTTTTATCTTTTTGATTCACAGGGTATCGAATTATTTAATTTGTTATTCGTAAAGTCTGATAGCCAAGGTTTCGTCATTTTAATAATAAACAAGCGAACGACAGCTTAATGGCTGTCTTTATGCGAGCTTACATGCACATTAAACCCATACTATCTAAGAACATAATTATTCCAAAAATTCCTTTTTCAATATCTTTTAAAGTCAAACACTTATCCTTGACATTCTTCCAACATCATTTATGGTCTGATGCAACCGATTCGCACACAATGCCATGATGATAAATAAATAAGGTGATGGCATACCATCTTCTCCATTTCGAATGATATCTGTAAAACGTCATGACATATCCAATGGGATTTCATTCCACAAATATTACAACTATTTATTCGCTTTTGTATCGAAAATGAAATGTTCAAAAGTTAGTGTGGCGTGATGGCCTATCAAATGATCAGACAGACGATAAATTATCGTTACCAGCAAATATTTCATTGAGTTTGAAAGATGTGTGCGCAAAGAAAATATTGAACCTGTCACTTTTGAGTGGTTGTTAAACATTTTGCGTGAAGCATGCAAATGTCATACGGAAGCATGGAATTCTCTGGCGAGCAGAGAGAAATAAACTAAAATAAAATGCGTTCACAATTTCATTAATGTTGCACAAAATTTAATTTAAGACTTTCTAAGAGAATTCACAAACTTGTCTGCATAATTCATTGTCCTGACCGGCCGCCCTCTCGCCTTCCCACCGCCCTTGGCAAATGCATTCATTCACACGAACATGCAGTGGCGGATCTTTAATGAAATCTATGCTGCATTTCGTGGTGTTTTAAATGCCCTTTTTGTGTTTCATAAAATATTTTCATGACAACATAAATCTTGCAGCTTTTCTGCTCTTAAGCATGCCGAAAATAAACGAACAGACGGATGGTCGGACAGACGAACGGACGGACAAAAGGACAGAGTATTTAAGGAATATACACGACTTTCTGCCGGATTTACTCAATGTAAATAAGTACGTGTTCGTGTACGTGCAAGGGTATGTGCGGTGTCCCTGTATTTGTGCAATAAATTAAAAATGAAAATATCTTTCGCCAAACAAAACAAGCAGCGAAAGATAGCTACGAAAAAAAATCTGAAGTGCATCTTCTTATGGCCCCGGCAGACAGACGGACAGACAGACATTGTCCAACCTTCTGCACGACTTTATGGCGCCTTTTTAAAATTATGAAAGGAAAACATTTGGCTGAATTGTTGTTGCAACAGGCATTTTTATTGCACAGCGCCATCCATACACCATACCTTGGAAAATGTCAATTTTCCATTTTCTTTCTTTTTTTCGGGTTCATGTGTTGTGCTTTTCTTGTCGTTTTATTGTTGTTTTCGCGTGGCAAGTAAGTACGTGAACTTTACGACTCGATTTATAGTTGTCGTTGCTTCTCTTGTTGTTATTGCTATCTTTTATCTTTTGCATCGATCGACTTGAGACCATTTCGTTGTGAAGCCAAAGGATGCGCTCTATCCGTTTTCCCCCCACCCCCCATTGTAATTCACCAATATCATAAAGAGAAAAAGGGGTGGGGGACTGGTAACAATTTTTGCAATATCCGCTTCCTTCAATAGCCAAGCATCCTTTTAATTAAAAATTCCTTGCGACTTGGAATTCTGATCAATATTCACAATTTCCCTGATTGTGAGATGTCATTTGGAAGAGTGATAATCATCTTATGCTGTGCAAGATATTAATAGGAGTGGAGCGGAGTGGAACATGTCATTTGGGTAGATGAAGAGCATTTGTAGTGCATTTGTATAGCTGAAATAATAATAAAAGTTAAGAGCTTCAAATTGTATGAAGTTATTTGGATTTACAAAATAACGGCTTTTTTGGGTTAAAATTCGTTACCATCAGAAAAAAAATGTCTCCCCATTAATTTTTCTTTTTTAAATCCTCAAATTAAACAATTTGGATGATAGAAGTTATATATTCTTGATCAAAATGAAATTCTACACCTAATTAGCTATGTCAGTGCATTTGTAGACATCGATTGAGCTTTCAATGCATCTCAAGTCAAGTTTAAGTAGGATTTTGGTATTAAAAATGAACTACATGAGATCACAGTTTGATTAAGGCTTTCACTGCCCGATTTAAGGTTATAAGCATATTTGACAAAGGAATTTAATGTAAATAGGCATTTTTACTCCCCGAGATATGACCTTACATTTAAGGCATTCGCAAAAAAACTTTAGTGTAGTTTCATTATGTTGCTGCCCAATTAAAGGGTCCTCCAAATTTAAAGCAATTTTAAGATTTTGAATGAATTTTCCAACCAAAAGAGCTGCAATTTTTTACTTCAAGTTTCCCGCATCAACAAACACTTCCAACAGATTTAGGTCCACAATTTGATGCAGCCATCAAATTTTCGGCTACAATTGTTTAACAAAATCTTCGTTAGGCATTTTGGTTATCCCAATATTAACATGCGGAACATATCGAAAAAAAAATCAATATAAATTTAGGTTACCGGAGTATCTGTCATAAACGAAGTTCAAATTGGTATTGTGAAGGTCCCACCGACAGTCTCCTTCTGAATATTAAACCGAAACCGCTTGTTATTTTATATTTAGGGATCTCAGTGAGTAGAATTTCTCTTGGTAAATATATTTTCTCTATATGCCCACAATTTAGAATAGCCCTCTCGAATATAAGTATTTTTATACCCTCCAACTTTATGGTGTTTGGGATAGGTGGCATATAGGCCCACATTTTCGTATATCCCCAATATAAGCCACGCCTTTCCGCGGACGGTGGCATAACATTAAGTTTTATTTTCGAACGGATTTGACTAAAATTTTGTATATGTAATTTATTATGGATTCTAGCGCCGGTGGCCCAACATTGTTTATATACGGCCACATTTTTTTCAATTGTTTAAAATTTGTTTTTCAAAGTTCGTAATGGAGGTTACAGTTGTATTAAAAAATGGTCTATATAAGTTCAAATTTTCGTAATGCGCTCATATAACGATTCCACCCACTTTTTGGAGTTTTTAAAACCCGGTAATTTTAAAGCTTTCGAAAAGAATTTCAAAATGGGAAAAGGCTTCAATTACAATCTTGGTTTGAAGTGGAATAAAAATTCATAAAATTCGCCTTAGGAAACAATTTTTAATGTCGGTCAACATTTGGACGTAGGTCCCATATAGTGTTCCGCAACGATTTTTAATTTTATTTTAATTTTAATTTTATAATCATTCTAAGCCACTTAAATCACATCTGTTGCTATGTTATACGTATGAACAGAGGTAATTCGACCTGATGTGACTATTTTGAACTTGTATACCATTTGTATACTTCTATTCTTCTTTGTAGAGATTTTAGGGAAAGACCCAACAGGTAGACGTTGGTCCTGCCATAAATCGGAATTTATGTAGCAAAAACATACATATTTATCCTAGGAATTAACAGAGCTCTGTAAACGTTAACAGAACTCTATGACAATTACGTTTTCCTTAAAATATGATTCTTATTCCCATTCTATGGAGGGTATATTAGCTTTGTCATTCCGTCTGTAACTCCTCAAAATATTCATAATAGACCCTAAAAAGTAATTACGCTATCTTTCGAACGAATTCAGATGGAAGGCTATTAAATTTTTTGCATGCATAGACAGGTTAAATTCGTAAATGGACCATGTTGGTTCACGTTTTCGTATAGCTCCCATATAAAGGTACGTCCCGATATTCGGTATTTTCATGATTTTAGCGACATTATTTATCGAAATTAATTCAAATTTCGTATTTGAAGTTCGTAACGGGTACTACAGCCTATGACAATTGTGTATGCAGGTCCACGTCTTCGTATAGCCCCCATATGACGGTACCTCCCGATATTCGGTATTTTGACGATTTTAGCGATATTATTCACTGGAACTGTTTCAAATTTCGTATTTGAAGTTCGTAATGGCACTATGCTATGACAAACAATTTCCTAAGCAGGTCTACGTCTTCGTATAGTCCCCATATAACGGCGTCCCCATAATGGTGAAGGGTATTAAATGTTCGAACCGGCCGAACTTAGCTACTTTTTTACTTGTTTCTTATTAAAGATTAAATCTATAAACAACCATAGGCTCGAGCCACAATCTTGTGAAACAGGACAGGTTTTGATTTGTTTTTACAATATCTAGATTAACAGCTCACGGCAGAGGCATTTTAATAAAAAAAATTATAGAAAAGAAATAATAGTTTGAATAATCCAAAAATTTGGTTCCAGAATACTATGCATATTGCCTGGTTCTGACTTACTTCTATGTCTTGGTAAAGGGTCTTAGCCTTTGTATTTAAAAAATAAGAACAAGTCAATGTTTTTAAAGTGGAAAGGAGCTTTATCTGCTATATTTGTGGCTTTGCTAGTTAAATTCCGAATTTATCGTAAGGGGCCTAATATACGCCATTCGTTGCCTAAATGTCGTCTAAAAATCTTCAAAAATGCGTTCTGGACAAAAAAAAAAAAATTGATGGTGCCTAAAAAAGATCAACAACACTATTAAGTATCAATTAGCTAACATTTTGTTGCAGGATCATCTCCATATGGTTTATTTCAAAAATTGTTACCTTAAATTACGTGTGTGAATGGCATTTGGGATAATAATGCCACCATCAACGCATATCAGAAGTAAAAGCCAAACTCTTAAAAAAATCTGCCAATTATATAAAATTTAATGATTATCACAATATTTACCCTTTTCATTAATGTTATGGTTTTCATTTTTTCATTTCAGGTACGTATGTATGTTTGTATGTGTTCAAGCCACAAAGGATTTCATTTGGTAATGTACCTATTTCACAAAAAACGCATTTGTTTATCGCTGAATTGCAAAATTTGTTTATTTTTGTGTTATAAAATTGTTTATTTTTTTAAAAACGGAATGGGTTAATGACAACTCTGGACCCTGGTTACGGCAAAAAGTTATGGCAAAAGTACACAATTTAAATTATCCAAAAACCTATTTCCTTAAAATTCCACCTTTCCATTTTACTGGCAATTTTGCCCTTTGTTTATTTTACACCTATTTATTTTTTCAATACCAACTCGAGTCACCTCTCTAGCAGTTGTGATCCCTTTTGCCATATATCGTGTGCAATGGTATTCTCACCTCGGCGTCACCTTAGCGTTACTTTGCGCTCGACAACACAAGTCTTAATTAGAGTTAATAACATTTTGTAATTGTAGCTGCCATCAATTCCAATAATGCTCTTTAAAGAGCTCTGCCGATGCCATGAAAGTCATTTCCCATTTCGTTATTTTCGGTAAAATAATTTTGTACTGAACGACCGAACGAGCGACGAACTCCTTCTCTTCGCCCGCCATGGCTTGATCTTCCGGCTCATTTGCACCAAAAGTGAAAGATGCGACAAGCAATTTTTGCTTTTTTTTTAATTTTTACTTACTGTTGACGCTTTGAGTTTGTCCATGTATGTGTGTGTGTGTGTGTGTTTGTGTGAAAAAGTATCTGTGTGTGCCGAGCTCCCAGTACGCTGCCACAAAGGTCATTAACTTGACTTTGAGTCCACAATGGTTCTGCATGCTGTGCGTGGCATCATGCAGTCATGCGGCCAGCATCGGTATTCGCTCCATTACGTCTACATACATACGTTCGCTCATTCATACATTTACACACACACACATATTTACAAACAGAAACATTGGCGCAGTCAAAGACTTTGCAGTCTTCCTGCTATATCTGAGATTTAGTAGCATAAACTATCTATATTTGGATAGTTTTGCACGATTCTGTGTGTGTATGTATGTGGGGGTATTTTTGTAATTGAAAGAGGATGGGAGAGAGAGAGAGAGCATTTATGTGTAGCAATGTTTGTGTTTGGATACTGTCCACATTGGAAAGGGAACGTGTTGCCGTTCAGTCAACAAATGCTGCATTTAGCGATTGGTGTAGCTTTATGTTGCATCTTAAATTGAAAATAGAAAATCGTTTGTTGTAAAGGGTTATCAAAGAACCTAGCAATTTTTATACCCTCCATCATCGTATCGAGGGTATATTAAGTTTATCATTTGGTTTGTAACACCTCGAAATATACATTTTAGACCCCACAAAGTACATATATATATTCTTGATCAGCATAAAATTCTATGTCGACTTAGTCATTTTCCGTCCGTCTCTCCGTCTGTGGAAATCACTCCAGCATTCAAACGAAATGAAGAAGGTTGATAACATTTTACTCAAATGTATATTGTGCTGCAGGACTTTTGGTATTGAAAATGGGTCATGTAGGTCCACGTTTTAGTATAGCCCCCATATAACGCTACCTCACTATGTGTGGTATTTTGATGATTTTAGCTGCATTATTCACAGAATTTTTTCAAGTTGCGCATTTGAATATTGTAATGACTTATTACAAAAGTTGCCCAAAAGTTGTCGCTGTATAGACCCTTATATAACGGATACATTCGGTATTTTTAAGATTTTAACAGATCTTTTTTTGATTTTTTTTTTTTTTTGCCAAATTTGTTGCATATGGTGGAGGGTATTCAAAGTTTGGCCCAGCCGAACTTATAGTTTTTTACTTGTTTTTAACATGTGCATTTGCAGTTTTATAACTACACCACATTAAATGTTTAACGGGCATGTTTCCTGAGATCGAAATATCGCATGATAAATACGAGCGGACTTTTTGCACATATGAGTATTTGAGTCGGCATGCTCTTGGTATTTTTGGGTGAGACCTTAGGTTTTGTAGGCGTATTTCAACATTCTGTGCCGCTATTACCCATTACTGGGTAATTGTAAGTTATTTTGCACAGTACATTTCATAAGAATAACTCATTATTTTTTAGCTACTGGTAATACAGAGGGTACGTAATTGTCATTATTAGTAGTACGGATTTTGGCATCAAATTTTTGATTAAAAAAAATTAATTTAAAATTTATTAATATATTCTTTAAAAGCATTAGAGATATTACCATTTTAAAAAAAACAACGCAATTGATAACCCTTTTCCCCCAAGAGTTCAAATTTATTTATATTATTTTCGTCTAAATTTGTTTGTTTGCTTTTGATGTTTACTTATGCGGTAAAACATTGGTTTAATGTATAGGGTAAACACACAGAAGTATAAATAAAAATGGCAGTCTTCCCCTCACACAAAAAATACGAAAATAGGAACAGGACACTTTTGTAGAAACGACTTAAATGTTAATGGAATTTTTAAAGAGTTCGCAAAATGTTTTAAATTATCAGAATTTATATGAACACCGAATTCGCCAAATAAACACGCACTCGCACACACAAATAGAGAATAGATGCACACACACATCCTCATCGACTGTTTGGGAACAACAAACAAGAACTCTTGTCTGATATTTGTTGTTTTTTTTTTTTCAAGACTGATGAAGTCTGTTTCTGTCTGGTCTGGTTACTCGGTGATACCTAACAGCCTTCGTTTCTCTAATTGTTGCTACCATTTTTTGGACAGTTTGTGTTCAGGCCAACATGAGGTTTTCCATATGTGTGCGGTGGACTTTAGCCGAGGTTGAATCTTGTTATCATAAAATTGGCATCACTAAGCTTTGAGGCGAACAATAGCAGTGAACAGACTTGGTAACATACTCCTAGCATTTGAGAAGAATTCAAGTCGGTTAACTTGGTCCACACATGATGCTGCTGCTGTGTGTGTGTGTCTTTTTAGATGTTGAAGTGGCAGGATGGCTGGTTGAATGACTGGTTGCGTTGTTGTTGGTGCGGCCAGTTTCCGTGTGGCTCCCACCGCCTTTTTTGAGATTTAGTACAGTCTAAATACACTTAACATGTTCCGACATTTCGTTTGCCACATAAATTAAAAGAAGGGCCGATTGTGAATTTTGGGTTGAAATAATTTCATATGTGAGAATTTTTAAACAATCGAAGCAAGAATCTGATACCCATATGTGCCACTTTCAGCATTACTAATAATGACAACTACATACCTCTGCATTACTAGTAAGCAAAAAGGAATGAAATGTTTCTAAAAGTCGCGATTTTTATTATACCAAGTAATGACGACACAGAGTGAGTGATAACCAAAGTTCCATGGTTCCAATCTCCATACAAAAAAATGGAAAACAACTATTCATGTTCGACTGCATTTTATGCCCAACTACCAATCAGAAGATGGAAAAAAAATAAAAAAAGCCAGATATACCCATTGTTATGGAGCTCAAAAATACCTCTGTCAAATTTTATTGAGATCGGATTAGATTAAGGTATAGCTCCCATATATCTGTATCCGATATCAGGTTCATTGTGCACCAAATGGCTAAAATCAGTTTTGGTATTTCCGACTGAATTCATCTTAGAAACAAGTATTTCAAATTTGGTGAAAATCGGTTCAGATATAGCCATAGCTCCCATACATATGTTTTATTCGATTTGTTGTTAAAATCCCTCACATGCGTAATATGCACTCCACAACAATAGTCTTTAGTACCAGATATCAGATACAGCTCAGAAAGAAGTGTTTCCAAGTTTGTCAAGATCGGTTCAGATTTGAATATAGCACCCATACATATCTTTATCCGATTTCAAGGTTTTTGTGCACCAAATGACTAATATCCGTCCAAGTGGACTGAATTTCCGACAAAATTCAGCCGAAAAGCAAGTGCTTCAAATTTTGGTAAAAATCGGTTCAAATGTAGCTATAGTACCCATATATATGTTTCATCCGATTTGGTGTTAAAGTACCTCACATGCAACAATGATATTTGATACCGTGCATCAGATACTGCTTAAAATATACCTACCAAATTTTATCGAGATTTAGATTTTTATATAGCTTTGATATACATCTTCATCCGATTTTATGGTAATTCCACACCATATATGTGATATTAGCCTAACTTGAATAGATTTTTTCATATTCAACCGAATTTTATCATTTGGAAGAACTAGGTCCGGTATATCTTTTGCTTCAATAATTAGTTTTTAATATCGAAGTCATATCATGCACTATACAGCAATATTAATTGGTTCATAGTTGCTATGATCTACTTCACATAAATTTCCAATATAAATTTTTTGTTACCGGAGTTCTACTATACACGCATAGTGGTGTAGGGTATCATATAATCGTCCCAGCCCGACTATTGACCTTTCCTTAACTTACTATTGGATCTTTATACTTACTTCCTATGGCAGTCCATGTAAAAATAGAAGATTAGTATGCTGTTCTCTGAGTAGTTACTGGTGCTAAAACGTACTTAACCCATTCTTTGGTATTGCGATTTTTCACCTAAATATGGAACCCGTTTCTCAGGGTACAGCAGACAATGTTCAACCAAAAAATATGTAAGCCAATTTTCACTTTCATCGACCTGACGATATTGGGATCGGCACTCAACCTTTTAATTGGATATTAGATAAGCAACACTTTCCACCAAAATAGATCAAAATAGTATATGACTCTATGATTTCCAATGCGTTGGAAGTTCTAGTTCACTGAAATTTAATGGCAGCTGCAAAATAAAATAGATCATCTCATATAAACATCGCAGTAATTTATTTTATTATATTTTAAAGACAATAATACTTCTTATGAAACGGAATAAAAATGAACCCTATCCTGGAAATAGGTTTAGATACTGTACATTATCTCAGGAATGGAATTTTAAATCGCAGTGAGTCTTCTATACCTCGTTGGCTTTTGATCTGTATCCGTCCCGTTTTCTCTTTCACTCTGTGTGGACAACAAGGCCTTTGTTTTTTTTTTTTTTTTTTTTTTTTTTTGTGAAATTACCTCTCATTATTCTGAAATTCAAATTTCACTTCAAATTTATTCCAACTCCCACTTTATAATATTTAGTCACACCAATATTGCGACATCCCCAAATTTACCATCATGCTCATCCCATGGTTCTGTTCCGAAAGCATCCTTAGTACCAACATATGCCTCTGTCACATCATGTGGAATATTTTCTATTTTTTATTCTTTACATACAAATAGGTTTTTGGAATTATTTGTCGTGACAGTTTTTGTTTCTAATCCCTATTAGTGGAAAGCCACACGAAGAGGCACGCACATAGACATGCACACTCCACATACCATGATAACATTCAACATAAAAGCAGCAACAACAACAGCAACTCCAGCTCTGCAATAGACAACAGCAAAAATAGCAACATCATTTTTATTGTGGTTTTTGCTTACTTAGGTTTTTCCGAGATTTAAGATTTCGAGGCTTTTGCCTATTTACTCTGGAAGCAAAAATCACTGCAAGGAAAAGTACCGCCATATATTTCCCTGATTGGACGGATGTTTGTGTAAGCAAACATCTTGAGGGCATAGACAGGAACGGAACACTCACTCGGTGACTTGGCAAATACCAGCAATATGTTGATTGCGGTTTTTTAGAAAAAGCTCTGTCGTCGTATCTATTGAAGAAGATGGTTTGCTCAACACAGAGAACTGCAAGAATAATCTACCAACCACTCAGCACTGCCACCGCCCAACACTAGGCCCGCACTCGCGGCATTGTGTGTACCGCACATTATTGTCGCATCAAGCTATTTCATAAGATTTCAGATATTTATGCAGTATCAACAGGGAAATTCATACAATGTACCCACATATATTCATAGAAAAATGTGAGATGTGAGTGTGATTGTTGGTGTGTGTGTGTGCGAATGTATTATGGTGTGGATATGTGTCGTTGCTATTATTCTTTGTTTACCATTCAAATATTCATAAATTTTAATTGGCTTCATATAATCCAAGACAAGGTTTTCCTTGAGGAAGGCATCTGGGCGTTCTTGTACTCCAAGGAAATAAATAAACGCATTTAATGCTTTTGTTCGGATTAGCCTGGAATGGTATTTGCGGAAATTTTAAACTGTTGATTGGCGCCCGAACGGCACACATATGTATTGAAAATATTTTTAAGAATTGTAGTAGTTAAAGCCGAAAAGACCTTATTACGCTTTAGGATACGGCATTGAACCGCCTGAATAAAATTGTTTTGTTTCTATAGCTTTGAGAAGTAAGGATATTTTTCTAGAATTTAAATCGGGCAATATCTGGAAATAGAGTTGTACAATCTAGTTTTTTCCATATAGTTCAGTCCTTTCACGTTTTTTGGGTGCTATCCGAATTTCATTAGGATGGATCCGAATTTAAAATGAAAAAAAATTAAAATAAAACCGGAGATTCGTGGTAAGAACGCCAAACGTATTGTGCAGATTTGGATAGATTCAGTGGGTGTAAAGCTATGGTGATTCTGATAGGCTTATAGTCGTAATTCGCAGGGGAACATATTCATCAGGACTCGGATTTGATCGGTTTTATTCGCAAGTGAAAAACACTCGCGAGCGAGAACACACAAAAATTGCGAGTTTTACAAGAAGTTTTCTTTCCACTCTTTTGTTGAATGTGAGAGCGATCGCGAACAGCTCGTTTGAGGAAGTACTGGTATGAGAAGAAAAGAGTACTCTGCAAGTCTAAAATCTGTCGAGCATATTTTGGCCCCACTCAAAAATTAGCAAAACATACTCACTATTATTCGAGAGGCATAGAGATATTGAGTATAATCTAGTGTCTTTTCTTACATGCAGAAGTATCCCTTCTCGAATTTGAGTAGATTGTAGTGCTCCCTCAAGAATTTCGGAATAGGCTGACGAATAGGGGAATAGGCTAAACTTTCATGTAAACATTTTGATCATCTCAAAAAAAAACTGACTAGAGTGGTTTGAATACTCAGAGGGGCTTAAGTAAGCGTTCTGTGCTTAACGTAAACTATTTGATGTCTACGAAACATACATTGCATTGGCGTATAAGCGTTGGGTCGAAAAAAGAATCGTCATGTAGAGCCTTCTGATCATAATTTTCCTATCATTGAAGAACATAATGGTTGTAGTATTCTGAGTACGGGCTTTTGTTATTTTCTTGCTGGTGAGTGACCTGCTACTGGCTGTTAGGTATCCACGATGTCTGGGAGGGGACAACATACGGGTACCATGATTGTCAGGTACCTTTAAAGCAGTTGGTCTAGCCTGGCAGTTGGTGTTGGCTTCTGGAGGAGCATCGCATTGGTTGGTACCCAAATCGCTGGTACGGCTTCGTTGCGAATATGGAGTTGCATTATCAAGTGGATTACAGGTCCATAGAAATACAGAATTTTTTAGATAAACCCCGCCCCCTACCAAGATGGCAACCACGCTCAAATTATGCGGGAACTCAACCAATGCCAAGACTTCAAAATGATTAAAAATTATTTATTTGGACGTTGATGTTATATGGCCGATACACACACTACCGTATATCCTAGTTTACCCTCGTGAATTATGCAACTTGTAGGGGTTAATCCACAATAATACTAAAGATGTAGAGCGTGTCACATGGAACAGTACCACATCCCGGACAGATGTTTTGCATTATGCCGTTAATTCAGGCTTTCGACAGACGAAATCTTAAATAAACCATCTCTGTTCAAGACGAATTGAAGAAAAAGTGGGGACGGAGACAGATCAAAAGCCTACTGTCATTTATTTCAAAACTGTTTTGTTTTGTCAATTCAGTTTTTGTTCTACTACTAAATAGATGATCCATGCTTTTAGAGGAGGATATTCAATTTGCATTTTGAATAACCACTGCCATTGCTTAGACCTACCGATATCAACGATGATGAGACTTGTTATTTTAGTTTTGATTGAAATTTTTTCGCTAGAAAGTTTCCAATTGGTGTTGGTAAATGCAGAAATGTTAGAGAATCCCACCACAGTTTCAAAACTCATAGTGATTTGTATAATTTTTTTTTTCGGCAAACTTTAGCTCGTATCTGTAGAAACCATTATATAAATAAATATGACATTTATTAAATTCCGTTTTTTCCTGTTTTTTTGCCTTACACGAGCTATTAACTTGTTTTATCCTTTGTAAAAATATGTTATTCTGGAATTTTTAATCCAGCGGCGTGGATTCAATATTTAAAAACCATTTTTCATTCGCTCTTTAAATAATAATAGGATCCAATTAGAAATTGTCTTTCCATTATTTATAGATCCTCAATTAATTTTCGCGTAGCCCAGCTCATGGATTAGGAACACATTAATATCAAATTTATAGCTTTTTTTCCAAATATCCAAGAAGGCATTAAAGATACAATTTATCAAACTCAACATTTCAAAGGACATTTTTGTACTGAACATAATTGTAAATGGCAATTGCTTGTTGAGATTCATGACATAGAATGACACAAAATATATAACCCAATGTCAATGTCCATTGCAGACATCTGTCGGCATCTGTGTGGTTATCAATTCAATTTTGTTTTTAATTTATCTGAAAGTCATAAATTTATAAGTAGGCTTATTAATGTTGAAATTTTATGAAAAGAAATTGGGAATTTTTAAAAATTGAACCGAATCACCCGCAGACAGAATCCATAGAAATGCCATCTTCCAACTGTACTTTGACCCAATCCAATCTAGTGCCTATTTCGTCATGGGACAATATTTGTTGTTCTAACCTTTGCTGCTAATAACTCAACAAATATTTAACAATTTAATTTTAGCAAACATTGAGGGGAAACCTTCATTACAATGGTCTAAGGGTTCTGCATTCTACTGTCGAAGGACTTGTTCGGTGTCTATCCTTGAATGTTCGTGTTCGCATATTTGAGTTGGTAAATAACAGCCAGCAAAAACTTGCAATTATTCATGGTTGGAGCAGTACAGAAAAAAGGAACAGTGCTAAAATAAAACGTTTACAACAAATTACAATGACAGCCGTACACCTTCACTGCGACATTTTGTTAGCGTTCTGGTTTTTTGTTCTTGCTTTTTCACAAAAATTTAACACTTCGTTAAATGTGATTTTGTTTATGAAAACATTGCGACAACAAAAGGGTGCAACATACCTTTGGAAACAATTAAGCACAGAAACGGATTAGAAAAAAAATTGCATACAAAAATTTAAATTGAAATAGAGGACAGTGGTGACTCAGTCTCCCATTGCAAGGAACAACGCTGAATGTTACAAAATTTCGATGTTACCATGGGAAAGTAAAAAAAAAGAGAAATAGCCAAGATGATATTTAAACTCGAACCAAAAACTAAGCCAGTTGCCTTCGACTCAATGCCAAAGTCAGAAATATACTTATAAAACTGAAAAAGTCTTCTAGAGTAAATCACGCGATATTAATTTTGACAGGTATATTGTATTATTCGATGATGAAGAATATTCATCCACTCCTTCTAGTATCTTACCCTAAAGATCTAAAATTTAAAAAAGTTCATAGCTCTCGTCGAAATGACCCGATTTAGGTGATACTTTGAATATCGTAATATTTATTCAAGACGTAGATCTTTGAACCTCCTGATTTTTCAAGCATCATGTTAGCATGCTCATATACTACACACAATGTACTTACAAAAAGTCTACTACTTGGCTGAAAGTGATTTTTTTATACAATGATAAATTTAAACACAGTTTCCTTTCAAGAATCCCAAATGTCAAATTTCAGCTGATTTTGTTGGATCTAGTGGAAGGAACCTCAAAAACACCGAAATTCGGGAGGTACCGTTATTGGGGGCTATACCAATTGGAGGGCCTGGATCGAACATTTTCGTAGGAAGAGAACAGACACCAAATGTCAAGTTTCAACTAATTTTGTTGGAAATTGTGGCAGAAACCTTCAAAATACCGAAAATCAGGAGGTACCATTATTAT